>NC_041381.1:671345534-671370055 GCF_002162155.2 Triticum dicoccoides
CATACAGGGGGAAAAAAATTCTACGAGACCAGGTCTCACGGGTTAGCAGGTGAGACCCATCCTGATGGATGACACGTGGCATTCACAAATCACAAAGCATCTACCCCACCCTCACCTGAAATCAAGGGGGAGAGATTAGATGCTTTGTGATTTGTGAATGCCACATGTCATCCATCAGGGCGGGTCTCACCTGGTTTATATGAGACCTGGTCTCATATAATTTTTTTTCCCATACAGGGTTTTTTCTTTCATTTTTAACTATTGATAATCACCTCGGTGGCGGCCGGGGCCAATCGCATGAAATTTCTCGAGCAAACCGTGCGAGCCCGTTGGTTCTTCTTTTCCGCTTTTGTGTAGTTTCCCCAAGCAATTCGTGTTTCAGGATACCTGTCTGGTTGACATGGAATATAGTACTGTAGTTCATATCTTTTCCTACTGCATATACGAATTTTAAAGAAACTATTTCCAGATTGCTCGATGGTCGATTCACTGAACTTTGAGAACGAAATCCGCAACAAAATATTATTACTGGGCTCGTACCAATTCGTACTGAGATCTCATTCTTACTTCATGTATACACTATGCTTTCTCCCAGAGGACCTAGCCACCCTGCAGCTGCAGAGGAATCGAGCACGACACCACTAACCAAGACGCCCGGGTCTGCCTGGCTGGTTGCATCTTCTGCGGCGAATCACATGACCGGCGACGTGAGCCAGCTGACGGATTGCACGCCCGCGCCGGCCGATCTCGTCGTCCAGGTTCCCAACATGGGGTCTAGGCGAGTCCACAACATTGGGTGGCTGAGAACGGCGACCATGTCTCTCCAGAATGTGTACTACGTCCCTGGGCTCGACAAGAACCTGGTCTCCAGCAGCCAGCTCGCCAAACTTGGCTACACCATCACCCTCGGCCCTTCGGAGTGCCGCGTCACCAAGAACGATCAGAGCCAGACCCTTGTGGGGATGGCTCATTTCACCGATGATTACCTGTTCGAGCTGGACTTCCTCAGGGTTCCTTCCTCCACCGGCTGATGGTGCCCTGCCTGCCATCTATCGACTGTGTGATCGTCACTGCCTACATCATAGAAGTTGGAGAGTAATGATGAATATATGCATACATGCCGCAGTCTTGTTGTAATAATTACATATAATGTGGATGATTATGTCGTGAGATTGGAGTGTTTTTAGATAGTTACTGTGATTTTCAGTACTCTACATTCATTATACCCAGAACATGCCAATCTAACTACTCCTATGTTGAATCCATGAATGGCATGTTTTGTTACATGTTCAGTCTGTACTGCAAGAGGTTGTGTGTACTGATCATACTTTCCTTTTGCTGTTGGTTTGCTGCATGGTTGCCGCTGCCTATACAGTAATTAGTCTGGGACTCTGGGTTTGAATCTTTTCATGGTTTCTAGCTTCTCTTGCGAATTCAATAATTTAACCTTCATTTTGCAAAACTGTTCCATGTTGCTTGTGTTAGATGTGTATAGTCTCTTTTCGATATATCCCCACTGTATAAGGGGTTTCCTGCACTTTACCATACATGTATATGTATTGGCCTTTGGCCCTCAGTAAAGATCAGTTGTTGTTTATCCAACATGGTATCAGATGTTAGGTTCCCCTCTCACTCGCACGCTGCAACTCCGTGCTAGCTCTTCCCTCGATCCATCCACTGCCAGGTCCGGCTCTCCTCGCCGTGGGTCCGGCTACCCCGGCTCTCCTCGTGGCTCTCCTCATCGCGGATCCGGCCACCCGCCTCGGGCTCGTGCCCGCAGCCGCCCATAGGCGCCGTCCCGCGTCGCCTCCACCCGCGGCCGCTGTTGCTGGCTCCGTGCAGCGCCCGGCCACCGTCGGCTCCCCGCAGCCCCCTGCCGCCGCCGGCTCCCTGCAGCTCCCGGCCGCCGCCGGGGCTCCTCCCGGCCTGCGCCCCGCCTCCTGGCCTGTGCCCAGCCGCGCCCGGCGGGTGCCTTGGGGCTGCCTCTGTTGCGCCCTGTCGGTCGGTGAGGTCGGGCGAGCCTGCAGGCCCTCGGGCTCCGCGTTGACCCCGGGAGGTGCCGAAGTCTCCTCCCCACGCGCTCTCCTGCCCACTCGTGAGCAGTTCGGGTCTCCCGCATATTGTTCGGGCCTCTTGCTTCCGGACACAGTTCGGGTCGAGCAGCGCTGACTCAAAAAAAAAGGAGAGAGAAGCAGCAAAGAGTGACTACCTCATGTCCTCCTCGGGCTATGTCGATGTTCCTCGGTGCTCGGTGATCTTCGATGGCACCAACTATGCAGAGTTTGTGGGTTTCATGCGTATTCACATGCACGGTCTTCTGCTGTGGGGCGTTCTCTCTGGCGAGGTACCCTGTCCGCCCTGCCCTGTTGCTCCGGTGGCTCCTGTTCCGCCAGTGCCCCCGGTGCTTGTTGCTGAGGCTTCTCAGGCTGACCGGGATGCAGCCAAGGCTCTTGATGATGCTGCAGTTGATGCCTATGATCAGCAGGTATCCGCATATTCCGATGCTCTTTCTGTCTACCGGGATGATCTGTCTGCTTTCACTCAGTGGTGCAATGATGATGCTCGTGCTGCTGCTGTTCTCACTGCGAGTGTCCTCCCTCAGTTTTCTTCGGAGTTCATGGGCCTCGACACTGTTGCAGCTATGTGGTCCTATCTTTGTCAGCGCTATCAGCCCTCTAGTGATGCTCTACACCTCTCTGTAGTGCGTCAGGAGCATGCTCTTCAGCAGGGTGACTCGTCTGTTGATGAGTTCTACTCACAATGCTCTGCCATCTGGCGTCAGCTTGACTCACTGCGGACAGTTGTTTGTGGCACTTGCCATTGTTGCCAGACTACGAGATCTGACTTGGAGTTTCAGAGGGTCCATGAGTTCTTATCTCGCCTGCGGTCTGAGTTTGAGCCTCGACGTGCTCACTTGCTCGCTCATGGTCGTGTTCCTATTTCGGAGGTGCTTGCAGAGCTTCGTGCTGAGGAGACACACCTCCGATCTGCTGGTCTGCTTGTGGTTCCTACTGTTCTTGCTGCCCGCGCTATTGTGTCTTCTGGTCCACCGCTCCTGCCCGCACCTCCAGGGGGGCGGGTTACACTCCTTCAGGAAAGGGCCGGTCGCGCTCGCACACCTTCTGTGGCTACTGCAACAGGCCAGGTCACCTAGAGTCAGATTGTCACAAGAAGCGGAGAGACCTGAAGCGCTCTTCTTCTAGCGGTACTCGTGCGTCTTCCTCGGCTTCGTTGCTCACTGACCAGGATATTATGCGACTCAAGCACATGTTGGCCTCATCTGGTTCTTTCTCGACGGGTTCTGTTGCCGCTGTGACAGCCACCATCACTCCGCCCCAGCTTGATCTCATTCTGACAGGTTGTTAACATTGGAACTGCTGGGTCTCGCTTAAGAATGAAATGTAGTAGTTGGATTGGCAAGAACTTCCTCTGTTCATTCCAAACAATATTACTCCATTTTATTTCTTTTTTGCTTTTTAATCATGAGACATGTAAACCTCTATTCATTTGGATCCGTTACCATATTATCTTACGAAGGGCCGTAGGCTGATCTGTTACCATATTACTCCCTCCATTCCTAAATGTAAGTCTTTTTATAGATTTAAATAAGAGACTACATACGATATTCAAACTCAGATTACTTCCCAAAGATTGTGCTTCAATTAAACGACTCATGGTGGCGGGTCTGGATATGCTCTCGATCTAAGGCACGGGGGACTCCAAGAAAATCTCCGGAACTGTTCGTGATGTTGTGGGGAACATCGAGCTGGAGGAGGCCATTAACAAGGATCAACTCATGTAGTTTTGGGCGGATATGACTGACAACGACTTTGAGCCGTGGTTTCACATTTTCTTCGAACATGTAAGCTATGTTGGGTATAATTATTGCACCATCATTGGAATAAGTCAATCAAACCTACTGGTGAAATTTATCTTAAAGGTGTGTGACACTAACATGTATGCATAAACAACATTGTGGATCTTGGAACTTTACAACAATGAAAGAATTGTGCATGCGCATAGATACTATGACAAGTATTTCAGCTAAGCTCTACTTTTGGTAACAAATTTCGTTGATTGTAGCAACACACGGGGAGTTGGCTAGTACTATATGCCAAAAGTGTTGGCCGAGTTAATTGCACAAAACTATCACATTTGCGGCCAAGTTTGTAGAAAATCACCAAGTCGGTAATCCGTTGCAAAAATCGCCACGTTTGCATTAAATTGTTGCAGAAAGCACTGATCGGGTGATTTAGCCCATTTGATCATTTTCTGACAAGTAGGACCGGATTGTAAGAAGTTGACTTGGCAAAGAATTGATAGAAACACCCCTGGAATCCAAAACAAAACGCAATCAACACCCCCCTATGGACAACTACCAGTGAGCTCCTCCATGCGCCGCACCCTCTCTTCATCCCATTCTTGTTTCTGCTCGCGCAGTTCGCTGCCTCCCGCCCGACCCGCAGTGCATCTGCCCCTGCCTCCCTTGCAACCCCATCGGACGACCACCTCCGCCACTTGCCTCAAGACGGCCGCCGTCCCACACGACCATAGCCCGGTTTGCCAACCACCATGGGTGCCTGCGCTGGCGACCCTGCTTGCAGCCTCCCATGGTGCCCCTCGCTGGAGGGCAACGACGAGCTCACAGGGCGTGCTGCTTCTCGTCCTTGTCCAGGAGCGACAACGTCCGCGCCATGGACTGGCAGCAGAGGTCGGGGGCAGTCGAGGCCACTCGGATCTGGGCGGCGCACACACTGGTCGGGTAGGAGAAGGGCACGACGGCTCAAGGCATATGGCTCATCGCGTAGGAGGAGGGAGTGCCGCGGTAAAAAGCTCGTTGGCAGAGGGACGACACCTCGCTGGAGGTCCTGGCCAGCATCGTGGACGACGCATGGCGCGGAGGAGGAGATGAGGAAAGGCGGGGCCAGCGGTGGGCTTTCAGCCGCGGCCGCAGGAGCCGATGGGTGCGGCGTGGTTGGGTGCAAGGGGAGGCGGTTGTGCCTCCCCCTATTGGATCGAGAGGCTGTTTGGTTGCTACCCTGACCGATGTGCCTGAGATTATTCCCTGCCTGACAGTAGCCTGAGCGTGCTAGAAAAATTGCCTGGCCAGGCACACATTTTATTCTAGGTTGTGTTTGATTGCCATCATGAAACTGTGCCTATGTGCATAGAAACTGCAGGCAGTGTTTGGTGAGGGAAGGGAAAAGTCAAAGCGCGGTGGAATGAGAGAGATTTTGCTCAGGCGGGAGGGATGGAATCTTTAACAATCTCAAGCATCTAATTTCCTAGGCCTGACTCAGGCATCTTGGCACAGGCAGAGATGTCAGGCTAAAAATCGCAGGGCGGCAACCAAACAAACATCAGGCTAGTCACAGGTCAGGCAACATTGCCCAGGGCAGCAACCAAACAGCCCTCGAGAGCAGGGGATCGGGAGCAGGGCATTATATTTTTGGATCCAGAGGTGTGTATGTAATTATTTTGCCAAGTCAGCTCCTTACAAATTGGCCCTAACTGTCAGAAAGTGATTAAACTGGCCAAATCACCCGATAAGTGCTTTCTGCAACAAGTTTAGGGTCAAATCACCCGATCAGTGCTTTCTGCAACAAGTTTAATGCGAATGCAGTGCTTTTTGCAACAGATTACGGACTTGATGATTTTCTGCAAACCTAACTGTAAATGTGGTGGTCCTTTTGCTTTTAACTCTATGCTGGCCAAAGCAAGCATGCAAGTTAACAACTACTCACTCCTTCCATTAATATAAAAGCGTTTTTGACACTAGTGAGCTGCAGGGGAATCAGGCACAACACCACTAACCAAGACGCCCGAGCCTGCTTGGCTGGTTGCATCTTGTGCGGCGAATCACATGATCGGCGACGAGAGCGAGCTGACAGATTGCACGCCCGCGCCGGCCGATCTCGCCGTCCAGGTTCCCAACATGGGGTCTAGGCGAGTCCGCAGCATGGGGTGGCTGAGAACGGCGACCATGTCTCTCCAGAATGTGTACTACGTCCCTGGGATCGACAAGAACCTGGTCTCCAGCAGCCAGCTCGCCAATCTTGGCTACACCATCACCCTCGGGCCTCGGCCCTTCGGAGTGCCGCGTCACCAAGAACGATCAGGGCCACACCCTTGTGGGGAAGGCTCATTTCACCGAACCTGTTTGAGCTGGACTTCCTCAGGGTTCCTCCCTCCACCGGCTGATGGTGCCCCGCCTGCCTTCTATCTACTATGTGGGTGTTACTGCCCCAAATCATAGAGGTTGGAGAGTAACGATGAATGCATACATGCCGCAGTCTTGTTGTAATAATTATATACAAGGTGGATGATTATGTCGTGAGATTGGAGATTTTGGAGTATTTTTAGATAATTACGGTGAGTTTCAGTACTCTACATTCATTATACCCAGAACATGCCAATCCAACTACTCCTATATTGAATCCATGAATGGCATGTTCTGTTACATGTTCGGTCTGTCATGGCAAGAGGTTGTGTCTACTGATCTTACTTTCCTTTTGCTGTTGGTTTGCTACATGAATGCCGCTGCCTAGACAGTAATTAGTCTGGGACTCTGAGTTTGAATCTTTTCATGGTTTCTAGCTTCTCTTGCGAATTCAATAATTAAACCTGTTTTGCAAAACTGTTCCATGCTGCTTGTGTTAGATGTGCATAGTCTCTTTTCGGTATATCCCCATTGTATAAGGGGTTCCCTGCACTTTACCACACATGTATATGTATTGGCCTTTGGCCCTCAGTAAAGATCAGTTGTTGTTTATCCAACATGGTATCAGAGGTTAGGTTCCCCTCTCACCCGCACGCTGCAACTTCGTGCTAGCTCCTCCCCCGATCCATCCACTGCCAGGTACGGCTCTCCTCGCCGTGGATCCGGCCACCCCAGCTCTCCTCGCGGCTCTCCTCATCACGGATCCGGCCACCCGCCTCGCGCCCGTGCCCGCAGCCGCCCGTAGGCGCCGTCCCGCGTCGCCTCCACCCGCGGCCGCTGTTGCTGGCTCCGTGCAGCGCCCGGCCACTGTCGGCTCCCCGCAGCCCCCGGCCGCCACCGGCTCCCTGCAGCTCCCGGCCGCCGCCGGGGATCCTCCCGGCCTGCGCCCCGCCGCCTCCTGGCCTGTGCCCAGCCGCGCCCGTTGGGTGCCTTGGGGCTACCTCTGCCGCGCCCTGCCGGCCGGTGAGGTCGGGCGAGCCTGCAGGCCCTCGGGCTCCGTGTTGACTCCGGGAGGCGCCGAAGTCTCCTCCCCGCGCGCTCTCCTGCCCACTCGTGAGAAGTTCGGGTCTCCCGCATACTGTTCGGGCCTCTCGCTTCCGGACACAGTTCGGGTCGAGCAGCGTTGACTCAAAAAAAAGGAGAGAGAAGCAGCGAAGAGTGACTACCTCATGTCCTCCTCGGGCTATGTCGTTGTTCCTCGGTGCTCAGTGATCTTCGATGGCACCAACTATACAGAGTTTGCGGGTTTCATGCGTATTCACATGCGCGGTCTTCTGCTGTGGGGCGTTCTCTCTGGCGAGGTACCCTGTCCGCCCTGCCCTGTTGCTCCGGTGGCTCCTGTTCCGCCAGTGCCCCCGGTGCTTGTTGCTGAGGCTTCTCAGGCTGACCGGGATGCAGCCAAGGCTCTTGATGATGCTGCAGTTGATGCCTATGATCAGCAGGTATCCGCATATTCCGATGCTCTTTCTGTCTACCGGGATGATCTGTCTGCTTTCACTCAGTGGTGCAATGATGATGCTCGTGCTGCTGCTGTTCTCACTGCGAGTGTCCTCCCTCAGTTTTCTTCGGAGTTCATGGGCCTCGACACTGTTGCAGCTATGTGGTCCTATCTTTGTCAGCGCTATCAGCCCTCTAGTGATGCTCTACACCTCTCTGTAGTGCGTCAGGAGCATGCTCTTCAGCAGGGGGACTCGTCTGTTGATGAGTTCTACTCACAATGCTCTGCCATCTGGCGTCAGCTTGACTCACTGCGGACAGTTGTTTGTGGCACTTGCCATTGTTGCCAGACTACGAGATCTGACTTGGAGTTTCAGAGGGTCCATGAGTTCTTATCTCGCCTGCGGTCTGAGTTTGAGCCTCGACGTGCTCACTTGCTCGCTCATGGTCGTGTTCCTATTTCGGAGGTGCTTGCAGAGCTTCGTGCTGAGGAGACACACCTCCGATCTGCTGGTCTGCTTGTGGTTCCTACTGTTCTTGCTGCCCGCGCTATTGTGTCTTCTGGTCCACCGCTCCTGCCCGCACCTCCAGGGGGGCGGGTTACACTCCTTCAGGAAAGGGCCGGTCGCGCTCGCACACCTTCTGTGGCTACTGCAACAGGCCAGGTCACCTAGAGTCAGATTGTCACAAGAAGCGGAGAGACCTGAAGCGCTCTTCTTCTAGCAGGACTCGTGCGTCTTCCTCGGCTTCGTTGCTCACTGACCAGGATATTATGCGACTCAAGCGTATGTTGGCCTCATCTGGTTCTTTCTCGACGGGTTCTGTTGCCGCTGTGACAGCCACCATCACTCCGCCCCAGCTTGATCTCATTCTGACAGGTTGTTAACATTGGAACTGCTGGGTCTCGCTTAAGAACGAAATGTAGTAGTTGGATTGGCAAGAACTTCATCTGTTCATTCCAAACAATATTACTCCATTTTATTCCTTTTTTGCTTTTTAATCATGAGACATGTAAACCGTCATTCATTTGGATCCGTTACCATATTATCTTATGAAGGGCCGTAGGCTGATCTGTTACCATATTACTCCCTCCATTCCTAAATGTAAGTATTTTTAGAGATTTAAATAAGAGACTATATACGAAGTAAAATAAGTGAATCTACATTTAAAATATGTCTATATACATCCGTATGTAGTTCATACTGAAATCTCTAAAAAGACTTATATTTACGAACGGAGGGAGTATATTTCAGTGTGTATAACATTCTATCGCTGTCGATTTGTTATCGTATCTAATTTTCAGTCGGGTGTCTTCACCGTTCTCTTAATTAGGCATTCCTGAATTGTTTGCCTGTTTTACCATTGCTACTACGCCTTTATATGTAACAGCTTTGAAACCAACCAAACTGTGAATAATAGACACTTTTCTCTCACATTAGATAAAGAGAGATACATGAGCACAAATACGACCAAACTGGAGGATAGAGAATACATGAATACAAACTGAGACAGCCAAAAGCAGAGTACAACTTCCGGTACGATTGTGCTTGTATTCAGAGTCTATTATATTGTACTCACATACATAAATACATGAAAAGTGCTATTATTGTACTCAAAGCAAGGTAGGAAGGCTGTAATAATTTACCAATTCAGCAACAGTTTACATCCCTTTTTTGTTAGTGACTGCAAGAAACAACAATCACAATGAAGAAACTGTGTGGTCTTGTAGATCAAGATTCAGACATACCACGTACTAACAAATAATAACAACAGATTGAGGGTAGCAAGGGAATGGCGACCAATTAATCCAGAGATACATGATTACAAAACATCAATCCAGAGGTACATGAATACAAGGCAGAGATACATGAGTGCAACCGCCAAATCAAAGAAACCAGAGATACATGACTACAACTAGAGACTTAAGGAGAGAGTACATATTGTAGTGAGTTGAAAGCATCACGACAGAGTTCATTGCAGAGGAAGATACACGACATCTTTCAACGGAAAAGTAACTTGAGATGCGTTTTAACGACACTGTTCTTCGCGTGTTCTGTGATGATCCATACGAGGGTCGTGAGCTCGCCGCCGCAGCTGAGCTGCTTGGCATGAGCATCCCTTCCAGCTACTAGCTAGCTAGCTAGCTTTGCCCTACGCGGTCGCCGCTTCTGATCGCTGCCACTGCTTCCGTTCGCTGCCGCCGCGCGAGCCATCTTCTGCGCCGCCGCCGCATCTTGCTCCGCTGCCGCCGCGCGCTGTCCCATCCGCGCCGCTGCTGCGATGTCGTCCGCCGCTATGTCTGACGCCCAAACCACCGGCGCCATCGTCTCTTCCCCCGTCGCCTCGATCCCCGCCGTGCTTGCCGTCCCGACGATCTCCATCCGCCTCGGTCGTCACAACTTCATGCTCTGGGGGGGCATCACTAGCACCGTTCTTGCCGGTGCCAACCTCCACGGACACCTCGATGGCACCAAGGCGGCACCGGCCAAAACACTCGTTGTCGGCACCGGCGACGCTGCTACCACCATCACCAACCCGGAGTACCATCAATGATGGGTTCAAGATCAGCGCGTCAAGGGGCTTCTTCTCACCTCCATGGATGAGGATATTGCATGCCAACTCATTGGCTGCGAGTCGGCGCATGCGGTATGGACAGCCGTCGCCGCCATGTTCGGCGCCCAGAGCCGCGCCAATGTCCGCCACATCCGGCGGCAACTTCAGACGCTGAGGAAGGACGATGTGTCTGCCGCGGAATACATGCACAAGATGAAGGCCCTGGCCAACACTATGGCCGCGGCCGGCTCTCCGATCCGTGATGATGAGCTTATCGATCACATCCTCACCGGCCTCGGCTCCGCCTACAACTCCATCGCCGCCTCCTTGGGCGTGAGTAACGCACCCATGCCCTACTCCAGTTTTTACTCATTGGTTCTGTCCTTCGAGGCGCTGCAGGCACAATAGAGTGCGGTGGAGGGGTGGTCTCCCTCCGCGAACGCCGTGACCCGTTTGGGTTCGTACGGCGCGGGCGGTCGCGCGCCCTACTCCGATCCCTATCCCTCCATTGGTGGGGGGCGCCCGGCTGATGGACATGGTCAGCCAGGGCAGAACCGCCAGGGCGGTAATGGCGGCAACACTGGCGGCCGCAACCGCAACGCTGGTTATGCCGGCAATGGCCGGCAAGGTTGAGGAGGCAACGCCGGCAACAACAACTGTGGAGGAGGTGGGCGTCGCAATCGCTGGCGTCCCCGGTGCCAAATTTGCAAGAACTGGGACCATGAAGCCGACGACTGCCGCAAGCGCTATGATCAGGATCACAACTCCCGCACCGCAAACTCGGCCTACACCAACACCGCCGACTTCCCTTGGGTGCTGGATACCGGGGCTACGGATCACTTGACCAATGATCTTGAGCGCCTCCGGGTTCACGAGCACTATGACGGCAAGGATCAGGTTCAGGTGGCCAATGGTGCAGGTTTGTCTATTTCACACATTGGTCATTGGTGTTTACCCGGTTCATCTCTTCAACTGCGTAACATCCTTCATGTTCCACACATCAACCAGCATCTTCTCTCTGTTTATCTTCTTCTTTGTGATAATGACGTCTTTGTTGAATTTCACCGTCGTTTTTTCCTTGTTAAGGACAAAGCAACCAGGCGCGTCATCCTTCACGGTAGAAGTTACGGGCGGGGTCTATCCGGTCCCCTTTGCTCGTGCGTCATCTTCATCGTCTCGCCGTGCCTCCTCTGGTGTTCGAGTTTCGTCGTCGCAATGGCATCAACGTCTTGGTCATCCTACAAATAATGTGGTCACTTCCATTGTTCGGAGTCATGACCTTCTGTGTTCTAGTTCAAATAATTCATCATTAGTTTGTGATGCCTGTCATCGTGCTAAGAGTCATCAACTCCCTTATTCTACTTCGTTTCATATCACTACTGTACATCTTGAATTAATACATTCAGATGTTTGGGGTTCCTCTTTTGCTTCGTCGGGAGGGTATAAGTATTATGTTAGTTTTATTGATGACTACACGCGCTTCACCTGGATTTATTTGCTTAAACACAAGTCTGATGTTGAGCAAGTTTTCTACAACTTTCAGGCTCATGTCGAACGCCTTTTGGATTATAAAATCAAGGCCGTTCAGTTCGACTGGGGTGGTGAATACCACAAACTCCATCGCTACTTTCAACGCACGGGCATCTCTCACCGAGTGTCATGTCCATATACCTCTCAGTAGAACGGTATTGCCGAGCGCAAACACCGACATTTGGTCGAGACCGGTCTTGCCTTGCTAGCGCACTCCTCTCTTCCACTTCGGATTTGGGATGAGGCTTTTCTTATGGCATGTTACCTCATCAACCGTATGCCCACTCCGGTTCTCAACAAGGACACACCTCTGTTCGTCTGTTTCATGTTCAGCCCAACTACTCCTCCCTTCGGATTTTTGGGTGTGCTTGCTGGCCTAGTCTCCGCAAGTACAATGCTCACAAGCTTGAGTTTCGGTCCAACATGTGTGTTTTCCTTGGCTATGGTCCTTCGCATAAGGGCTATAAGTGCCTTGACCGTACCTCTGGTCGGATATACATCTCTCGTGATGTTGTTTTCGACGAGACTGTGTTCCCTTACTCTCAACCCGGCGTTTCGGTTGATCCTGCTTCTCTTGAACATGCACTCACTTTTCCCTCCGATGAACCGGCTCCGGATGTCCATGTGCGTAAATATGACCTGTCCTATTTGTCACCTAACTTGTCTTTTGCAGGTGATATTGCTTTGAGTCCCCCCCGGTACATGTTGCTGCTCCGACGCCTCCTGATGAGCCCGACGTGCATGTCCCGCCGCCCGAGGCAGGCACGGCTCCTGATGGCGCGACCGCGGACGCGGCTGGGCCGCCACCCTCGCCGGGCACAGCTGGGTCGCCACCCTCGCCCGGTCCGTCGCCCGGGCCGCCACCCTCACCTGGGTCGGTCCAGCACACCATCGTCTCTCGCCCGTGTTGCCCCTTGCTGAGGTCCCCTCAGCCGCGACACCCTCGGCCGAGCCCTCGTCGCCGTCGTCTTCTCCTACCAGCGATGCAGCTCCGGTGCATGCTATGGTTACACGCCATCGTGATCATACACGCAAGGAGAAGTCTTACACTGATGGCACGGTTCGGTATGACTCTCGCCGCCGTGCCTTCTTCGCCGCGCCGGTTTCCCATCGTGATGCTCTGGGTGAACCTGCCTAGCGTGCCGCCATGTCTGAGGAGTTTGCTGCTCTCCGTCACACTAACACCTGGGAGTTGGTGCCTCGGCCACCTGGTGTTAATATTGTGAGCTGCAAGTGGATTTTCAAAACCAAGCATCGTCCGGATGGGTCTATTGATAAGCACAAAGCTCGTCTTGTTGCTCATGTTTCACTCAACAACATGGGATTGACTATGGAGATACTTTTATCCCGGTGGTGAAGCCTGCCACGGTTCGTTTGGTTCTGTCTCTTGCTGTGTCTCGTGGTTGGAGCCTCCGACAGATTGATGTGAGCAATGCCTTTTTACATGGGTTCTTGGCCGAAGATGTGTACATGCAGCAGCCACCTGGGTTCGAGGATGCCACTTATCTGTCTGCAAACTTCAGCGGACTATTTATGGTCTAAAGCAGTCGCCTCGTACCTGGTATGCCCGTTTGAGTCAGCGCCTTTCGTAGCTCGGTTTTGTTGCCTCCAGATCAGATGCATCTCTGTTCATCTTCTCCCAGGGTAAAATACAGATATACATGCTGGTGTACGTTGATGATATTGTGATTGCTAGCTCTACCCCCGCCGTGGTGGATCATCTTGTGCAGTCGTTGTCTGCTAGCTTTCCCATCGAAGATTTGGGTCGCCTCGAGTACTTTCTTGGTTTGGAAGCGTCCTTTCATTCAGGGGGCATGACCTTGACGCAGAAAAAGTATGCTTTGGATCTTCTTCATCGCGTCAACATGGAGAACTGCAAGGCCACTTCCACTCCCACTTCCGAGAGTCTCTCACGTCATAGTGGTGCACTACTGGGTAGAGATGACTCCTTTCGGTATCACAGTGTGGTTGGAGCACTTCAGTATTTCACCCTCACTCGTCCTGATATCTCCTTCGCAGTGAACAAAGTGTGTCAGTTCTTGTCTCAGCCAACGAAGGATCATTGGGAAGCAGTCAAGCGTATTCTGAGATATGTCAAAGGTACGCTAGACATGGGACTACGGATTCGTAAGTCCAGATTTACCGGAGTGAGTATATTCACCGATGCAGACTGGGCAGGATGTGTTGATGATAGGCGCTCCACTGATGGTTTTGCTATATTTGTTGGACCTAACCTTGTATCTTGGAGCTTGAAGAAGCAACCCACAGTCTTGAGATCAAGCACCGAGGCAGAGTATAAGGCATTGGCCAATGGCACAGCTGAAGCCATTTGGATAGACTCGGTTCTCACAGAACATGGAGTCCCACGGCAGCGCACTCCTATATTGTGGTGTCATAACTTAGGGGCAACTTACCTCACGGTGAATCCAGTGTTTCATGCTCGGACCAAACACATTGAGATTGATTTCCATTTTGTGAGGAAACGAGTAGCTGCTTGTGAACTAGAAGTCAGGTTTATTTCTACGGATGATCAGTTAGCGGATGTATTTACTAAACCCGCTACTAGACAGATGCTAGACCGTTTTAGAACCAATCTGAATCTTGTATGTAGTTCAAATTGAGGGGCATGTAAAGTAGGGTCTAGTGTATTGTCCTTGTACACGTATTCGTATATGTATGTAATTGTAACTGTAATCATCTATATATTGAGACGTGAGGCTGGATGTCAACCACCCACGCAAAACCTTAAACCCTGTGTTTAATTTTACCTAACCAGATTCGGTGCGTTTTAATATTTGATCCACCAAACAATAGCTATTATGCATCAAGATTCATTTGAAGTCCTAAGAAAACACAAGGTTGTCAGGGACGGTTTTCTTTGGCTGAGATTGAGAGAGCGCTCACCGAAATCAGTGGAGTGGCGCTTGGGCATATGCAGGAACTCGGCGGCTGAAATCACTAGTCTGACCCTTTCAGCAAACTTTGTCATAAAGTGAACTCGACATAAAAATATTTCACGGTTTAACCCTTTTAGCAACGCCATAGCCCGCGGCGTTTTTGCCCAAAATGAAAACGCCGAGCTAGTTAGCGTTCCTGTCCAAAGAAGAACCGCCGAGGTAGCTTGCGTTGCGGACCACGTGAGAAACGCCATAAGGCTTTGGCGTTTCTGCCCTGGACAGCAATGCCAGGAGCTTTGGCATTTCCATGATGTGTCGCCTGCTTGTAGCTTCAGAGCAGCACGGCATGCATGTCACTAGTGGTGCTTGCCTGCCTGAATTGGCGGGTCGGTCAGATGCATGCACGATTGACGTGAGTATGAGGGACGACATGACAAGGCCATGCTGCTGGTATGTTTAGCAACCAATGATGACTTGCTTTTGAACTGTTTCTGATTAATTAACCACCTGGCAGCAGCATGCGTGCATGCACCATGCATGTGGTGTGCTTAGCACTATGCGTAGGGAGACAGGGCCATGCATTTGCACGGCGCGCACACATGCATCTGTCTGCGTGATTATTCCTCCTGAATCGACTGGACATCTCACTATATATCCACACCAATAGTGAAGCTAGTGGCACCGAGGACGTTGTACTACGTACTACCCACTCCATTCCTAAATACTCCCTCCGTTCCTAAATATAAGTCTTTGTAGAGATTTCACTATGAATCACATACGGATGTATATAAGTGCATTTTAAGTGTAGATTCATCCGTTTTGCTCCGTATGTAGTCCACTTAATGAAATTTCTACAAAGACTTATATTTAGGAACGGAGGGAGTATTTGTCTTTCTAGCCATCTCAAATAGACTACAACATACGGATGTATTTAGACATGCTTTAAATTATAGATTCATTCATTTTACTTCGTATGTAGTCATTTATTGAAATCTCTAGAAAGACAATTATTTAGGAACAGAGGGAGTATATCAAGTGCCATGGCCATCGGCGTTTTCAGCCTGGCCAGAAACGCCAAAGCTTTTGGCGTTTCCGGAAATGCAATCTTGCTCGGCTTTTCGAACCTGCCATGTCAGCGAGTGGAGCCACGGCAGTAACACGAGCTGGCTCGGTGTTTTTATGTGGGGATGAAACGCCACGGGCTATGGTGTGGCTAAAAGGGTCAGATCGTGAAATAATTTTGTTTTGAGTTCATTTTGTACTATGATTTTCTAACAAGGTCAAAACAGTGATTTCGGCCGGAACTCGGCATACTCCTGCTCCCGGCCATGCCGGAGACCGCGGCACGCGAAATCTTGAACAAGCCGAGAAGGGCATAAAATTCACGGCCGTACCGCTGCCTTGCGGTCCTCCTCGCGGCCACCGGCCAGCCGCTTCAGGTCAGGGACCGATCGCGGAAGGGCGCCGCCGCCTCGATTCCCTCCTCGACGGTCGGCTCGGCGCACGCGGGAGAGGGCGATGTCCTCCCTGACCTCCCCTACAGGATCCGGAACCGGGAGGTTCGGCCAGGAATGGCGGCGGACGGGCCGACGGGAGGGGCGCTGCCATCGCGGGTCGCTTGGTCCGGTGCGACCGTACGGGGAAGGTGGGCGCGACTCTTCTTCTTTTCTCTAGACAATATATGCGTTGCTTTTTTTAGTGTAACTATGAGGAGTAGCGTTTTGGTGTCCAGACTCATCTGCGCCCGGTTAGAAAATTTTTGTAAAAAATTCAAAGTAAATTCAAAAAATTTCAAATAAAATTTGTGTGGTAGACAATTTGATACGTGAGGCCCGCTCCAAATTTCAAGTCATTTGGACATATGAGCAGCTCTCAGCAAAAGAGATCCTCAACAAGGAGAACTGCAAGGCCACTTCCACTTCCACTTCCGAGAGTCTCTCACGTCATAGTGGTGCACTACTGGGTAGAGATGACTCCTTTCGGTATCGCAGTGTGGTTGGAGCACTTCAGTATTTGACCCTCACTCGTCCTGATATCTCCTTCGCAGTGAACAAAGTGTGTCAGTTCCTGTCTCAGCCAACGGAGGATCATTGGGAAGCAGTCAAGCGTATTATAAGATATGTCAAAGGTACGCTAGACATGGGACTACGGATTCGTAAGTCCAGATTTACCGGAGTGAGTATATTCACCGATGCAGACTGGGCAGGCTGTGTTGATGATAGGCGCTCCACTGATGGTTTTGCTATATTTGTTGGACCTAACCTTGTATCTTGGAGCATGAAGAAGCAACCCACAGTCTTGAGATCAAGCACCGAGGCAGAGTATAAGGCATTGGCCAATAGCACAGCTGAAGCCATTTGGATAGACTCGGTTCTCACAGAACTTGGAGTCCCACGACAGCGCACTCCTATATTGTGGTGTGATAACTTAGGGGCAACTTACCTGACGGTGAATCCAGTGTTTCATGCTCGGACCAAACACATTGAGATTGATTTCCATTTTGTGAGGAAACGAGTAGCTGCTTGTGAACTAGAAGTCAGGTTTATTTCTACGGATGATCAGTTAGCGGATGTATTTACTAAACCCGCTACTAGACAGATGCTAGACCGTTTTAGAACCAATCTGAATCTTGTATGTAGTTCAGATTGAGGGGGCATGTAAAGTAGGGTCTAGTGTATTGTCCTTGTACACGTATTCGTATACGTATGTAATTGTAACTGTAATCATCTATATATTGAGACATGAGGCTGGATGTCAACCACCCACGCAAAACCTTAAACCCTGTGTTTAATTTTACCTAACCAGATTTGGTGCGTTTTAATATTTGATCCACCAAACAATAGCTATTATGCATCAAGATTCATTTGAAGTCCTAAGAAAACACAAGGTTCTCAGGGACGGTTTTCTTTGGCTGAGATTGAGAGAGCGCTCACCGAAATCAGTGGAGTGGCGCTTGGGCATATGCAGGAACTCGGCGGCTGAAATCACTAGTCTGACCCTTTCAGCAAACTTTGTCATAAAGTGAATTCGACATAAAAATATTTCACGGTTTAACCCTTTTAGCAACGCCATAGCCCGCGGCGTTTTTGCCGAAAATGAAAACGCTGAGTTAGCTAGCGTTCCTGTCCAAAGAAGAAGCGCCGAGGTAGCTTGCATTGCGGACCACGTGAGAAACGCCATAAGGCTTTGGTGTTTCTGCCCTGGACAGTAACGCCAGGAGCTTTGGCGTTTCCATGATGTGTCGCCTGCTTGTAGCTTCAGAGCAGCACGGCATGCATGTCACTAGTGGTGCTTGCCTGCCTGAATTGGCGGGTCGGTCAGATGCATGCACGATTGACGTGAGTATGAGGGACGACATGACAAGGCCATGCTGCCGGTATGTTTAGCAACCAATGATGACTTGCTTTTGAACTGTTTCTGATTAATTAACCACCTGGCAGCAGCATGCGTGCATGCACCGTGCATGTGGTGTGCTTAGCACTACGCGTAGGGAGACAGGGCCATGCATTTGCACGGCGCGCACACATGCATCTGTCTGCGTGATTATTCCTCCTGAATCGACTGGACATCTCACTATATATCCACACCAACAGTGAAGCTAGTGGCACCGAGGACGTTGTACTACGTACTACTCCCTTCGTTCCTAAATATTTGTCTTTCTAGCCATCTCAAATAGACTACAACATACGGATGTATTTAGACATGCTTTAAATTATAGATTCATTCATTTTACTTCGTATGTAGTCATTTATTGAAATCTCTAGAAAGACAATTATTTAGGAACAGAGGGAGTATATAAAGTGCCATGGCCATCGGCGTTTTCAGCCTGGCCAGAAACGCCAAAGCTTTTGGCGTTTCCGGAAACGCAATCTTGCTCGGCTTTTCGAACCTGCCACGTCAGCGAGTGGAGCCACGGCAGTAACATGAGCTGGCTCGGCGTTTTTATGTGGGGATGAAACGCCACGGGCTATGGCGTTGCTAAAAGGGTCAGATCGTGAAATAATTTTGTTTTGAGTTCATTTTGTACTATGATTTTCTAACAAGGTCAAAACAGTGATTTCGGCCGGAACTCGGCATACTCCTGCTCCCGGCCATGCCGGAGACCGCGGCACGCGAAATCTTGAACAAGCCGAGAAGGGCATAAAATTCATGGCCGTACCGCTGCCTTGCTGTCCTCCTCGCGGCCATCGGCCAGCCGCTTCAGGTCAGGGACCGAGCGCGGAAGGGCGCCGCCGCCTCGGTTCCCTCCTCGACGGTCGGCTCTGCGCACGCGGGAGAGGGCGATGTCCTCCCTGACCTCCCCTACAGGATCCGGAACAGGGAGGTTCGGCCAGGAATGGCGGCGGACGGGCCGACGGGAGGGGCGCTGCCATCGCGGGTCGCCTGGTCCGGTGCCACCGTACGGGGAAGGTGGGCGCGACTCTTCTTCTTTTCTCTAGACAATATATGCGTTGATTTTTTTTAGTGTAACTATGAGGAGTAGCGTTTTGGTGTCCAGGCTCATCTGCGCCCGGTTAGAAAATTTTTGTAAAAAATTCAAAGTAAATTCAAAAAATTTCAAATAAAATTTGTGTGGTAGACAATTTGATACGTGAGGTCCGCTCCAAATTTCAAGTCATTTGGACATATGAGCAGCTCTCAGCAAAAGAGATCCTCAATTTGTCTTTTTTGCTGAGAGCTGCCCATATGTCCAAATGACTTGAAATTTGGAGCGGGCCTCCCGCATCAGATTGTCTACCACACAAATTTTATTTGGAATTTTTTGAATTTTTCTAATATTTGTTTTGATTTTTTTCGTCGGCACGGGTGCAGATGAGCTCGGGTGCAGAAATGGATTTTCGACTCTCTATTGGAAAAGGCAGTGCCTAGGAGGCGCTAATGGCCAAACGCCTCGCCAAGGGCATAAGCAGAATTCTAGGCAGAGCAAGTAAGAAATTGTCTACCCAAGCAAGAAATCATGCCATATTGCACTCATATGCCAAAAGGACCATATTCCAATTGTAGTAGCTGGTCGTTAACATACTTATATGCCCTGAATTGATAAAATACACATATATTAACCAGATGTTGTCGGTGTACTAATTCAGGGGTCCTTTAGTACCCCCAAACTTGTGCACAGGTAGTTGTAGCCCTTCGGACGGCAAGGGCTTGCCGGAGGACAGCTCTACCCAAGACTCAAGACTTGGGCAACCAAGACCACGAAGAAGACCTCCCAGCAAGTCATCGAGAAATACTAAGTTAGTACTGAAGGTCAAGACTCGAGTTGTCGGCAAGCTCAGCACCGGTAAGCCAAAGACCCGGCAAACTCCTTGCTGGGAAATTCCACCTCTCGCTCTTCAGCCACTCTACCTCATCAACCAGCTGATGGCTTGTCCAGATTAGGTGTCGAGCAGGCAGGCGGCTTGGGGAGAATCAACAGGGCACGTGTCAGCACGTTGCATAAAGCTTCACTTTATTGACACCCGTCTAGTGGACGTGTCAAGAAGATAGAGGTGGCCAGCCTGACGATACAGAAGGAGAGACGCCTTTGGCCAGAGGATCGTTATCAGCTCATGGTGCATTGAATGCCCTTGCCCTAGTCCGACATGATTGGGTTAGATAATATCATAGCCACTATTCATACATGTAAATGACCATGATGCCACTATGGTGACCCCTTTTCGTTTATAAAAGGAGGCCGTTGGGCACGGGTCGACACTTTGCACATGCTTACACAATACTTGCACCTTGCACACATCTTTATGGCAAGTTGCGCTTGTAACTTGTGCCCCAAGTCAGTCGGCCCAAAGAACAGGAGTATGGTTTTAAGCCCCCATGATGGCCCGAACCTGGGAAAACTACACACGTCAACTTCTGGATTTGCTCTCTGTGCTCATCGATCACCCCAGCCAGACTAAAAAGGGGCCTCGCTAGTCCCATAGATCGTCATACTCCGACACATATACACCCTCATACTAAAACTTATATAACCACCTAGGCTGTGCCTAGGGCGCTTAAGCACCGCCTAGGCACTAGGCGAAGGCCAACCGCCTCGCTTACGCCTACCACTTTTTCCAACTTTGACTATGAGTTACTTTTTTTAGAAACACATGTAACTTCATTGTTGCTCGTAACAATTATAGGTACACTGATTTGGATCTAAGATCCAAGAAAATACAAAGTAACTCTTATGACTAAGAATTACAATGAAATCTTTTGTAAACACCTTCTTCGCGGTATCAATCTCTGCTCGAGAAATACTCCAAAGACTTCGGTAGAGAGGTTGGAATTAGGCTGGAGCAACGATGTTGGTTTTTGAAAGCGCCTTGAGTCGCCCATCTAAAAAGATGGGAAGTCTTGCGATGAACGTACTTGGGTCGGGATGATCCCCTAGAAGTGCAGGCCATCGAATCACTATATCTCCACCATGGTGTCGATGAAACATTTCACCCCCACAAAAAATCAAACCAACAAAAAAAGGTTGACACGATAAACTCATCAGATCCGAATAATCGAATCTGCGACGACAGAAAACACTCTAACCTCATGGCATTGCCAAAAGAACAAGAGGAAGTTTATTCTCACAAAAGTATAATGATCACTAGGCGTTGACGAAGAACACAGAGGTCTTGAAGATCCGAGGTCCCCCCACCTTTTAGTGCCAAGATGGCAGCTGGAGGTGAGGGGACCAAAATTTCTCATGTAACTATGAGTTGCTTAATAGCGAGACCGAAGGAGGCGATAATGGGCCAGCCAGCTCGCTAGAGGTCCACAAGCCTTAAACTTTTTTTTGGTATTTTCCTTTCTTTTTTTATTTTTTAAAAAACTTTTATTTATATTTAGAAATATTATAAAAATACTTTATTTTTTTAATAAAGTATAGTTCTGCATTTGAAAATTTTTAAATGTGTATAGAAAAATGTTCCTAATGTATACCAAAAATATACAACATGTACGAAGAAAAAGTAGACATCCAAACATATTTATGGAAAAAATGTTGAACGGGTATATTTTTTATGATGTATACAAAAGATAGTCTATGGAAAATGTAGGCATCAAAATATATTTTCAAAATAGTATGTGCAGTGTTAAAAAAAGTGTTTGTGCAAATTTAAAAAAATTGTGATAGCATTTGGAAAAATTTGTTTCGACACGTAATTGATTTTTAACAGATATTCAGAGAACAATGTTCAAAAACATGTGTTTGTAAAAATGTTAGTCACATATCTGAGAAATGCTAAACATATATAACATAAATGTTTCAGATGTGTACCAAAAATGTACAATGTGTCTGGCACAAAGTAGAGCTCAAAACATGTATTTCAAAAAAACATTGTATTTACAAATATTAATCGTGTATTTAATTTTTTTTAAACATGTATAATATTTTTTCTCGATGTATAAAAAAATGTAGTTATAAAAACATACATTTGAAATAATGTTAATTATGTTTTTTAAAATATATAAAATGTATACACACAACGTTTCATATGTATAAGAAACGAACCTGAGAGCCGTCCCTAACCGAGAAGGTCCCAAATTGAAAGAAGAATTCCTTGGCCTTCATGACATCACTCCAAAAATGTGAATCACCAGGTTTCCAATGGAGTTGAGAAATGGCATTGGATCCCACATACTTGTTGCGAATGATTTCCTGCCATACTCCATTCTCAGTGAGTAGTTTATAAACCCACTTGCTGAGAAGAGCGGTATTTTTAATCTCAAGGTCTTGGATTACCAGGCCCCCCTGACTTTTAGGTCTGCATAATACGTTCCACCTAGAAAGCCGATATTTCTTGGTTTCATTATCACACTGCCAAAAAAATCTGGATCTAAAGTAATCTAGCCGTTGTAGAACCCCTTTCGGCAGGTGGAAGAATGACTACATATATAAAACCACGTTGCTTAGGACGGAATTGATCAAGATCAGTCGGCCCCCATAAGACAAGAGTTTGGCCTTCCAACTGGCTAATCATTTCTCAAGTCTCTCTTCCACATGCCTCCACTCAGCGATAGTTAACCGCCGATAGTGTATGGGAATATTCAAATACCGAATCGGAAACTGCCCAAGCTGGCATCCAAAAATCTCAGCATATTCGGGTGCTGATTCTGCAGCATTGCCAAAGCAAAAAGATCGCTTTCATGAAAATTAATTTTGAGGCCTGAAAGTTCCTCAAAAGCACATAAGAGCAGCTTGAGATTTCTTGCCTTATCTAAATCATGATCCAAGAATAGTATCGTGTCATCCGCATATTGTAGAATGGACAGACCATCTTCTACCAAGTGTGGAATGACTCCACTAATTTGACCATCTAGCTTAGCCCGCTCAACAAGGGTAGCTAGCATGTCCGCGACTATGTTAAACGGAATGGGAGATGCGGGGTCGCCTTGACGAAGCCCCTTACGTGTCTGAAAATAGTTGCCAACGTCGTCGTTAACTTTTATGGCCACACTACCTCTAGAGACAAAGCTCTCTATCCAGCAACACCATTTTCGTGAAAACCCCTTTAGGTGCAGGGTTTGCAACAGGAAGGGCCACTTAACTTTGTCGTAGGCTTTCTCAAAATCAATTTTAAGAATGACACCGTTCAACTTTTTTCGGTGCAGTTCATGTACAGTTTCGTGCAGGATGACCACTCCATCTAATATGTTTCGTCCTTGCATAAATGTTGTTTGAGTGGGTTTTACGACATGATCAGCTACACCATTCAACCGATTAGTCGCTACCTTCGTAAAAAAAATTAAAACATACATTCAGAAGTCAAATTAGTCGATATTGTTGAATATGACTAGCCTCCTTAATCTTAGGCAATAGGATAATTTCCCCAAAGTTTAGATGAGAAATATCAAGGTCCTCAGAATGCAGTTGGTTAAACAACTGAACCAAGTCTGCCTTAATCACATCCCAAAAGTATTGATAGAACTCTGCGGGAAAGCCATCCGGTCCCAGCACCTTGTTGTGTTCCATCTGAAACACAGCAGTTCGAATTTCCTCCTCAGAAAATGGAGAGGTTAGGAATTCATTTTCTGCTTCTGTTACTTGAGTAATTTCATGAGTAACAGATTCGTCCAACTGAAAATTAGTTTCAGCTGAAGGCCCAAAAAGGTCTCTGTAAAACTTAGTAATAAAATTTCTAAGTGGTACTTCCCCCTCTATTCGACCTTCCTCCTGGTCAAGGGCGAATATACGCTTCTTTCTATGCCTGCCATTGGCTACCATTTGAAAGTATTTCGTATTATCATCACCTTGCACCAGCGAGTCCACCTTACTACGTTGGTACCATTTAATCTCTTCCTCGCGTAGTAAGCGGGCAATCTGCTCGTTAAGATTACTTTTTTGTTCAATATCAACAGCAGACAGAGGCCTCACCTCCGCAATTTTATCAAGGGCATCAATTAAGGTAGACAATCGCATTTTTTCTTTTTTGTAAATACCAGCAGTATGTTTGGCCCATTCTCGAAGGAATCGACGCAAGGCGCGGATTCGATTATTCCATCGTTGAATGGGTGTGTTACCGCGAGGCGGGCGCGCCCACACCTTCTTAACCAGCTCATGAAATCCCTCTCTAGTGAGCCATCCCAGTTCAAATTTAAACCGATGACGGTTAGAACATGGGATTGGTTGTCCAAAATCGGTTAGTAACGGAGCGTGATCCGATAAGGCCTCAATTCTTTCTAGTGCTCGAACCGAGGCTAGGGGATATTTATATTCCCAATCAGTGGTAACTAGCACCCGTTCTAGTTTTTCAAAGGTTGGCACCGATCGGTTATTGGCCCAAGTATACTAACGACCAGACATCGTGATCTCCCTCAGATCCAGGCTGTCAATAACAGCATTAAAGAGGAAAGGCCACCTAGTGTCAAACCGATCATTGTTTTTTTGATATTGAAGGATATTAACCCCC
>NC_041381.1:671370297-671378984 GCF_002162155.2 Triticum dicoccoides
TGGGGATTGTCTCGACAAGTGTTGACTAATTCTTTTAGAAATGCAAGACTTAAAATCCTCTTGAGCGGCGCCATATACAGCCACCGGACTCTAGATGAAGTTGTCAGACTTATTTCGAAGGTGGAATTTAATATGACACTCCCCCTTGGACGTGGACAATATTTGTAAGTATGTAGAGTTGATACCTAGCAAAATTCCCCCGGACCTCCCTGTCGGCGGTAAGACGTGCCATTCGTAATCAAAATCACATGAAAAGTGGTCCAGATCGCGTATTGGAAAAACACGTTTACCCGACTCAGTGATAGCCACAAAGTCCAACGAATGATCCTTTACACAATCGGCAATGTGTTTGTGTGCCAAGTCGCCAAGACCTCTACTATTCCAGAACATGCCTCTCATGCTGAACCAACTTTATGTTTGGAGACCTTTACTTTCTTAGAAGAGCGCCCTGAGGTAGAATCCTGGTACTGACAGCCACCAGGCCACGGCATGTGTTGCGATTTGGTTGGCACAAGTTTTCTTGAAATCATCATCGGAAGTACTCTGGACTGTTCATGTACGATTTAGCTATGACACTGACTTTGAATAATGGTGCTGAACCAAAAAACGAAAAACATTTTTGCGTACCTTTTTGCTCCGTCCCAAGTATGACTAGAACGTGATTGACCATGATTCATTTTCCATTCTTCTCTCATAACAACCAGCGGTGAAGATGCATGTTTAACTCAATACCGTACGCATATTTGGACAGAAACCATTGTATGTATTGTTAGAATTAATGGGCTAGGCCCATAGCAATTTCTGAAATCTCAAAGCCCATGTGTAAAATGGTAAGTGGTGGTGCTAAGTTTAGTCCCACCTTGGAAGTTGAAGAAGAGTTGGACCTCTTTATATAGTGGGTTCTCTCCACCACTCTAAGTGGTGTGTGAGAAGAGAAAGGGAAAACCACACGCGCGCGCTTGCTCGCCTCGCCTGGCCGGGGCGGGGCGGGGCGGGGCGTACATGCGCGTGAATGGTCCGCCGAAATCTGGAACAAACGGTTATCGCTAAAGTGAACAATTCTAAAGATAATGCAAAGTCATCAAGACACGTGAAAAGACGTTTGAAGTCTGTCAGGAAGTTGAGAAACTCCGGAGTAATAACTGTTACGTATATACAAATAGACAAAAACCTGGCAGATCCCTTTACAAAGGGACTATCACGAAATATGATAGATATTGCATCGAGGGAGATGGGTATGAGACCCATAGATGTTACACCATAGTAGTAACCCAACCTTTGTGATCGGAGATCCCGTGAATTAGGATCTGGAAAGAACAAGCTATTGGTTAACTGAGGAGAGTAATAACTTATGATCGTCTCCAAGTGAAGATGCAAAACTCTTAGAGCTGTAAGGCTCAGATCTGTAAGGCAGGTCGGCAACGTGCCTTAATGTGGTTCTATTGGCTATAATTAGCAAAGATGCTGTCCTACAGAGCAGTCTTGAAAGAACACACCTATATGAGTTCTGACTGTAAACGTCGCAGTCTATGAGATTTGGGTGATCTCTAGTAAACTCACGAAGAGACCAGGGAGTATGACGTATAAGCTCCAAACCGCGGGGTAGCATACTGGCGGTCAGGTACTGGTTAAGACTTTGAGTGAAACCTGTTCACACAAAACTAGCAATTCAAGGCATAGTCCATTGTCAAGTTGTGAATGGATGTAGCTTAAAGTTCTAGGCAGAAGTTCAACTTAACAGTCTCTGCTGAAACACTGGTATATTAAACAAGTGATGAGAGAAGGCAAATCTCTAAATGGGTATTTAAGATCTGGTGGGGGATTGTTAGAATTAATGGGCTAGGCCCATAGCAATTTCTGAAATCTCAAAGCCCATGTATAAAATGGCAAGTGGTGGTGCTAAGTTTAGTCCCACCTTGGAAGTTGAAGAAGAGTTGGACCTCTTTATATAGTGGGTTCTCTCCACCACTCTAAGTGGTGTGTGAGAAGAGAAAGGGAAAACCACACGCGCGCGCTCGCTCGCCTCGCCTCGACTGGCCGAGGCGGGGCGGGGCGGGGCGTACATGCGACATGCGCGTGAATGGTCCGCCGAAATCCGGTCCGTCTCCTTGCAGGAGCACAGCTTCCTTTTGCCGTTTTATTTTTTATGTCTTGGCAGACAAGTTTTTGATTTCTTGTTCGGTAAGTATACGAATTAGAAACCAAGTCGGTTTGGGATTGTGGTCGCGACACAATACCGCCTCTGGTCCTAATATATATACAGCTACCGGCTGCGGCCAGAGACACGCCGAAAAACACCTAGGGTTTTGCCTCATCTCACAACTTGCACCGCCATCGTAGTCTACTCCATCCCAAACGCCGGCGTGCATCGGTGCGTGGGAGAGCAGGTCTCCAGAACCGTTCGTCTTTGCGATCCTGCACCGGGAGAGGACGAATTAGGTTTTTGGGAAGCGTTGTGCGCGACTGCTCAAATTCGTCATCACGGGTCGTCTTCCGTCCAAGTCGGGCGGTGCTACTCATCGTCGTATTCCTCGCCGTCAGCAGCAGATCGTCGCCAACATCGTCATCAACACTGTCGCACCCATAATAGCTAACGATCAGTACGTCCAACATCCTTTGTTCATGTCTGTTTCTACAGCTATCATTACGTGCTTGCTGCTGTTATGCATGTCTTGTTGTTCTTCTAGTTTGCTAGATTATTGCATGCTAGTATCTCTTCTAGCCATGAATTATTTACTGGAATTAATCATGAACTTGCCTAATATTCCAACAATCCAAAAACCTAATTATAGGCAATTTCCTGAGTTAACTATGGCTGGATTCGCTGATGCACTGAGGCCGGATAAGTTTACCGGTGTGCACTTTAAGAGGTGGCAGGTGAAGACCACGCTCTGGCTTACTGCTCTGAAAGTTTTCCACGCTAGTGTTGGTGCTCCAGAGGGAATGACCGACGAAGATCGGAGAAAATTCCAGGAGGCCAATACTATGTTTGTGGGATGCATTCTGAGTGTTCTTGCTGACCGTCTGTGTGATGTGTACATGCACATAAACGACGGAACAATTCTGTGGGATGCACTGAATGCAAAATTCGGTGCAACAGATGCAGGCAGTGAACTGTACATCATGGAGAGTTTTCATGACTACAAGATGGTGAATAACCGTTCTGTGGTTGAACAAGCTCATGAGATACAGTGCATTGTGAAGGAACTTGAACTCCTTAAATGTGTTCTACCCGACAAATTCGTGGCTGGGTGCATGATTGCAAAGTTGCCTCCTTCATGGGGGAATTTCGCCACAACTCTGAAGCATAAGAGACAGGAGATATCAGTTGAAAATCTGATTGCATCTCTTGATGTTGAAGAAAAAGCTCGGGCTAAAGATACCACTGAAAAAGGAGGTGAGGTTCAGCCTACTGCTAACATGGTGCAGAGGTACCCACAAAACAAGAACAAAGGGAAGAACAAACCTGTTGTCAACAAGCCTACCAAGACTACTACCTTCAAGAAGAAGAAGTTCAACAAGGCTGAGCTAGAGTGCTACGCCTGTGGGAAGCCTGGACACTTTTCCAAGGAATGCCCTGAACGTGCAGACCGCGGAGGGAAAACAAGCTCCAAGACTGTCAACATGGTGACCGCTAGCAATACTGATGGGTATGGTAATTTACCTATTGTGCTTTCAGTATTTCAATCATCTTCGTGGTGGATTGATTCGGGTGCTAACATTCATGTGTGTGCTGACATCTCCCTGTTTACTTCTTATCAGGTCGTAAGGGATTCTTCCGTCCTAATGGGGAATGGGTCACATGCTTCTGTTCGTGGCATTGGCACGGTGGATCTGAAGCTTACTTCGGGAAAGATCATGCGACTAAGGAACGTGCAGCATGTCCCTACTATGAACAAGAATCTAGTTAGCCGCTCCTTTCTATGTTGAGATGGATTTAAGGTAGTTTTAGAGTCCAATAAAGTAATCGTGTCAAGATTTGGACAATTTATAGGAAAAGGCTATGAGTGCGGAGGCTTGTTCCGCTTTTCTCTTTCAGATTTTTGCAATAAGTCAATAAACCAAATTTGTGCTAGTGTTAATGATGATGCAAGTATTTGGCACTCTCGTTTATGCCATATTAATTTTGGTTTAATGTCTCGGCTATCCAGCATGAGTTTAATTCCGAACTTCACAGTTGCCAAAGGTTCTAAGTGCCATAGTTGTGTGCAATCTAAGCAACCTCGAAAGCCTCATAAGGCTGCCGAGGAGAGAAACTTGGCACCTCTAGAACTCATACATTCTGATCTTTGTGAGATGAATGGTGTGTTGACAAAAGGTGGAAAGAGATATTTCATGACTTTGATTGATGATGCGACTAGATTTTGCTATGTTTATTTGTTGCAAACTAAAGATGAAGCATTAGACTACTTTAAAATCTATAAAGCTGAAGTTGAAAATCAACTAGAGAGAAAGATCAAGCGTCTTAGGTCCGGTCGTGGTGGAGAGTATTTTCCAAAAGTTTTTGATGAATTTTGTGAGGAACATGGTATTATTCATGAGAGGACGCCTCCCTATTCACCTCAATCAAATGGAGTGGCCGAGAGGAAAAACCGCACATTGACTGACTTGGTGAATGCCATGTTAGACACTGCTGGTTTATCTAAGGCATGGTGGGGGGAGGCTCTATTGACTTCATGTCATGTCCTGAATAGAGTTCCCAACAATAATAAAGAGAAAACCCCTTATGAGGAGTGGGTTGGGAGAAAACCATCACTTTCTTATTTGCGCACTTGGGGATGTTTGGCAAAGGTCAATATTCCTATTCCTAAGAAACGTAAACTTGGACCAAAGACAGTGGATTGTGTCTTTTTAGGGTATGCTCAACGGAGCATTGCTTATAGGTTTTTAGTGGTAAAATCTGAAGTACCTGATATGCATGTTGATACTATAATAGAATCTCGTGATGCAACATTTTTTGAGAACATATTTCCTATGAAAGATATGCATAGCATTGCTAGATTTTCTTCTGAAATAATTCCTGAATCTAGTACAACTGATGAATATTTCGAACAATCACATGAGAAAGTCCTTGAGAAGGATAACAATGAAGTTCCTAGAAGGAACAAGAGACAAAGGATTGCAAAATCCTTTGGTGATGATTTCATTGTATACCTTGTGGACGACACACCCAAGACAATTGCAGAAGCATATGCATCTCCGGATGTAGATGATTGGAAAGAAGCTGTTCATAATGAGATGGACTCAATTCTTTCTAATGGAACTTGGGAACTTACTGATAGACCATATGGTTGTAAACCTGTGGGCTGTAAGTGGGTGTTCAAAAAGAAGCTAAAGCCTGATGGTACTATTGATAAGTACAAGGCGCGGCTAGTGGCCAAGGGCTACACTCAGAAAGAAGGCGAAGATTACTTTGACACCTATTCACCCGTTGCTAGAATGACCACCATTCGAGTGTTACTTTCCTTGGCTGCCTCTTATGGTCTTATCATTCATCAAATGGATGTAAAGACAGCTTTTCTCAATGGAGAGTTGGAAGAGGAGATCTATATGGATCAGCCTGACGGGTTTGTGGTAAAGGGTGAAGAGAGAAAGGTGTGCAAGTTGTTAAAATCTTTGTATGGTCTGAAACAGGCACCTAAGCAATGGCATGAGAAGTTTGAAAGAACTTTGACTTCTGCAGGATTTGTCATTAACAAGGCTGATAGGTGTGTTTACTATCGCCATGGTGGGGGCAATAGTGTCATATTATGTTTGTATGTGGACGACATACTGATCTTTGGTACAAACATTAATGCAATTAATGAGGTCAAGTCTTTTCTATCAAAAAGTTTTGACATGAAAGATCTGGGAGAAGCCGATGTAATTCTAAACATCAAACTTATTAAGGATGAGAGTGGGATTACATTAACGCAATCTCACTATGTTGAGAAGGTCTTGAACCGATTCGGTTTTATGGATAGCAAGCCTTCTCCAACACCTTATGATCCCAGCGTGACACTCAGAAAGAACAAGAAAGAAACGAGAGATCAATTAAGATACTCTCAAATTGTCGGTTCACTCATGTACTTAGCTAGCGCTACAAGACCAGATATCTCTTTTGCTGTGAGCAAACTGAGTAGGTTCATGTCCAACCCGGGTGATGATCATTGGCATGCACTAGAAAGGGTCTTGCGCTATCTGAGAAGTACTATGAGTTACGGAATTACTTATTCAGGGCATCCTGCTGTGCTAGAAGGATATAGTGATTCAAATTGGATCTCCGATGTTGATGTACTTTACGCAACAAGTGAGTATGTATTTACTCATGGTGGTGGCGCAGTGTCATGGAGGTCTTGCAAGCAAACCATATTGACGAGGTCAACTATGGAAGCAGAATTAACTGCTTTGGACACAGCTACTATTGAGGCAGAATGGCTGCGTGAGCTCTTGATGGACTTGCCGTTTGTTGAAAAACCTGTACCGGCTATTCTTATGAATTGTGATAACCAAACGGTTATCGCTAAAGTGAACAATTCTAAAGATAATGCAAAGTCATCAAGACACGTGAAAAGACGTTTGAAGTCTGTTAGGAAGTTGAGAAACTCCGGAGTAATAACTGTTACGTATATACAAACAGACAAAAACCTGGCAGATCCCTTTACAAAGGGACTATCACGAAATGTGATAGATATTGCATCGAGGGAGATGGGTATGAGACCCATAGATGTTACACCATAGTAATAACCCAACCTTTGTGGTCGGAGATCCTATGAATTAGGATCTGGGAAGAACAAGCTATTGGTTAACTGAGGAGAGTAATAACTTATGATCGTCTCCAAGTGAAGATGCAAAACTCTCAGAGCTGTAAGGCTCAGATCTGTAAGGCAGGTCGGCAACATGCCTTAATGTGGTTCTATTGGCTATAATTAGCAAAGATGCTGCCCTACAGAGCAGTCTTGAAAGAACACACCTATATGAGTTCTGACTGTAAACGTCGCAGTCTATGAGATTTGGATGATCTCTAGTAAACTCACGAAGAGACCAGGGAGTATGACGTATAAGCTCCAAACCGCGGGGTAGCATACTGGCGGTCAGGTACTGGTTAAGACTTTGAGTGAAACTTGTTCACACAAAATTAGCAATTCAAGGCATAGTCCATTGTCAAGTTGTGAATGGATGTAGCTTAAAGTTCTAGGCAGAAGTTCAACTTAACAGTCTCTGCTGAAACACTGGTATATTAAACAAGTGGTGAGAGAAGGCAAATCTCTAAATGGGTATTTGAGATCTGGTGGGGGATTGTTAGAATTAATGGGCTAGGCCCATAGCAATTTCTGAAATCTCAAAGCCCATGTATAAAATGGCAAGTGGTGGTGCTAAGTTTAGTCCCACCTTGGAAGTTGAAGAAGAGTTGGGCCTCTTTATATAGTGGGTTCTCTCCACCACTCTAAGTGGTGTGTGAGAAGAGAAAGGGAAAACCACACGCGCGCGCTCGCTCGCCTGGCCGGGCCGGGCCGGGCCGGGGCGGGGCGGGGCGGGGCGTACATGCGACATGCGCGTGAATGGTCCGCCGAAATCCGGTCGAGCACAGCTTCCTTTTGCCGTTTTATTTTTTATCTCTTGGCAGACAAGTTTTTGATTTCTTGTCCGGTAAGTATACGAATTAGAAACCAAGTCGGTTTGGGATTGTGGTCGCGACACAATACCGCCTCTGGTCCTAATATATATACAGCTACCGGCTGCGGCCAGAGACACACCGAAAAAGACCTAGGGTTTTGCCTCATCTCACAACTTGCGCCGCCATCGTAGTCTACTCCATCCCAAACGCCGGCGTGCATCGGCGCGTGGGAGAGCAGGTCTTCAGAACCGTTCGTCTTTGCGATCCTGCACCGGGAGAGGACGAATTAGGTTTTTGGGAAGCGCTGTGCGCGACTGCTCAAATTCGTCATCACGGGTCGTCTTCCGTCCAAGTCGGGCGGTGCTACTCATCGTCGTATTCATCGCCGTCAGCAGCAGATCGTCGCCAACATCGTCATCAACACTGTCGCACCCATAATAGCTAACGATCAGTACGTCCAACATCCTTTGTTCATGTCTGTTTCTACAGCTATCGTTACGTGCTTGCTGCTGTTATGCATGTCTTGCTGTTCTTCTAGTTTGCTAGATTATTGCATGCTAGTATCTCTTCTAGTCATGAATTATTTACTGGAATTAATCATGGACTTGCCTAATATTCCAACATGTATAGCATGACTCGGGAGGGAATCTAACAGTGATTTTATCTCTCATACATAGAATCAGTTGAAAAAGTGTCGCACGTATATCAGTTGCCATTCCATTTCCGGGCACGTATGAGATTCAAGCCAGGCAACACATTCCATTAAGCCAATGTAACGATGAGTCAAGCCAGACAACATGTCCCGGCCGCGCCGCCGCGTGAAGCACGAGCCGGCCTCCCGGCTCCGTCCTATGAAGGAGGAGCCAGCCTCACCCCGGCACAACCGCGGCGTCCAGATCGGACGCCACATGAAGGAGGAGCCGGCCTCACCCCCGCACCACCGCGGCGTCTATATTCGACGTCGGGTCAAGGAGGAGCCGACGTTCCCGCCATGCAGCCAGTCCCGCTGCATGCACGCGCCACCATCATCGTCGCGCCGCCACTGTCTCGCCGTCGAGGAGTTGCCGCCCGCGATCAAGAAGGCGCAGGG
>NC_041381.1:671379161-671482843 GCF_002162155.2 Triticum dicoccoides
TTGCATATTAGGCGGGGTGTAATTGCATATTAGTCGTGTTTTTCCTGTTGGGCGTGCGATTTGGATCAGACCTTGGAATGGACGGATGCATCCCCCGGATCCGGATGCATAGGATATGAACAGGGAAGGAGAAAATATATGGACGATCAACGAGATCTTTTTTTTTTTAGATTGACGAGCAACAAGATCTACACATATGCAGGCTAGAGAGGAGGATCCTCCAACGACGGTCAAGCTCACGAGAGAATATGGACTGGAATTTGCATGCTGCTTAACTCAGAAAACCAAATGAAGTAAATTCAGATAATCTCACTAGTCATTCACGTTCCCAGGGGAAAAAATTCAGAGGCACATCTCAGTGCACTACAGGCGATTAACCAGAATTCTACAGCTTTACCTACCTTCAGCTGTGTGAACTTTGCTCATGTTAGGATGCAATGTAATTATGTCAGTTTGTTAAAAAAATGCCGAACAAAAACAAACATCTTCTTCGAGTTGTCGGCGCCAATCCTTTTGCTGCTGCTGCTGCCTCCCCTCGTCTTGAGCAGAGAGCCTTGTTGGTGATCCTTTACCTCTTTTTTTTCCTTCTCCTGATTTGAGCAGAGATCAATCCAGTAACAAACTTGACAATAATAGCCTTAATATTGTTGCCCTGTTGTTGTTTATGATAATCGATGCAATTTACCACTTCAGCAATTGATTGGGTCTTCTTCCCGTTTTTGTTATTGACTGCAAGAAAGTGCAATCACAATACAAGCCACAGTGTAGTGTATGGTTCTTATATATCAAGATTCAGACATATCACTTGCTAATAATGCAGTTCAAGGGCAGCAAAGAAATGACGACCAATTAATCCAGCGATACAATGAGTACAATTACCAAACTAGAAATACATGGGTACAAACCAGAGAGATACATGGTGCAAGTGAACCACCAAACCAGAAAATCGGAGATACACGAGTATAACTAGAGACTGAAGGACAAGAGTAGTAGTAGTACATGAGTACAACTACCAATGCAGAGAAACATGAGTACAACAACCAAACGAGAAAAACTAGAGAGATACATGACTACAACGAGAGACCAAAGCAGGAGAGTACAGATCAGCTAGTGAGATGAAAAGCATTATAACAGAGTTTATTGCAGAGGAAGATGCATGGTAGTTTTCAACGAAGAAGTGACTTGAGATGCTTTTTGACGACGCTGCTCTTTGTGTGTTCCATGATGATCCATACGAGGGTCGCGAGCTCGCCGCCGCAGCTGAGCTGCTTGGCGTGAGAATCCCTGCTGCACCGGATGGATGCAAACATGAGCAGACGCACCCACGCATCCAAGATGAACTCCAACATGCCTTCCATATCCCGATGAGGTTGTTGCAAATCTGGAATCCAGTATGCAAGTACTTGTACCGTACCTTTGCTTTCTCCACGCTTGGACGGTGGGTTTAGCAGCATCTGGGCAAGTTGAGCTCCTCTCCAGACACTAGTCATATTCATACCTGGGTCATTAAGATTATCCTTGTCCATCTTTTGAGTTCCTCCCCAGATAGCTGAATTTGGGTCATTAAGATCATCCATATTATTCAGCATCCACTTGGCAACCACCTCCTTTTCTTTTGTTGCATGACTAGTTGGTATAGCCACTTTCCATATCAACTCCACAGCACGGCGTGTTTTCTCGTGCAGCCCGCCGAGCGTACGCCCTGGTAGCATTTGAGGGCGTTTGGCGACGAGGAACATCATGTAATCTGACATCTGCTTGATCGCCTTCACGAGTTCCTCGGACTTTCCGCCTTCGATACTGGGTCTGCGTGCGAGGAAGACATCGGTGGCGATGTGCCAGATGAGGATGACCTCTTGAAGCTCAAGATGGAACCTCATATCTTCATCTGACTGATCTGTATGCTTCATGTCAGCAGCTTCCTCGTTGGTATCGGGCAAATCAGTGTAGAAATTCTCCAATATATTAACTAGCTTATGCTGTTCAGGCCTGGCTTCAGAATAGCTACAGTGAACAGTTTGTTGCTCGTAGGATCTGGGAGAGTACTCTGCAACAGCTTGCTTGTCAGGGCGGTTGCATTGACTTGGTGGCACAATTACACGAACAAACTGTTCATGGGGCAGCTCGGGACCAGGGAATAAGTGTTTGCACATGTTGATGAACACCAGCTTCTTGACATTGTCTGGAATCTCAAGGCCCCTCGAATGGTCTTCCCATTCATAGCCTCTCGAACTCAACTGGCCTTTTGATTCAGTCGTCAGCCCAGGTATGCTGTATAGGTTGCGCCTGTTTCCAACAGTGCACTGGTCAAACATGTTGCACTGCCCGAAGGTGCCCGCCCACCTCCTGTAGCTTTTGGGCTCCCTGGGACATGCACATGTCCACAACCACAAGGAGAGCCGGGAAAGACGCAGTGACACGACAAACCGACGAAGCTTCGCCCATCTCCCCCGGCACCAAAATTGATGCTTGAACCAGTTGCATGACATACGTTTGAAGTATGAATGTGTCCAACCTGACGCTAGTGTCCTGAACAGCGATATCACATCATGGAGGAGGGTCGTACCCAGCAATATGTAACTGACAGCTTTATCTATTGGCTTCAGATTCATGCACTCTTTGCACTGGATGAAAAATAGCACGAGCGCAGCGGTGGTGAGCGGCGGCGAGACCACACGGACGGCGTAGCCATGCCAGGTGTGGACCATGGATGTCTTGGTGTAGAGGATGTCATGCATAAGGGAGAGTTCCATCTCCACCACCTTGCACATACTCTCCCATTGACCCGAGAACATGCTTCTGACTGCATCACGGTTCATGTACTCCACCGAGTAATCAGAAAAGGCACCCTTGCAGATATCAAACAGGCTGTGAGCAAACAACAAGGCTTCTTCGTCTTTCAGACCCTCCAGATTCTTGCCTCCACCATAGTCATCCCTGAAGCTATTGGCATTGGGCTGCAGCTTCTTGAATGACCTCCGGATGCGGTTCAAGTTGCATCGCCGTAGCGCCGCCGCACTCTCCACATACTTGCAAAGGCCCAGCAGTACCATGATGAAAGACGCCTGGCGCAACAACCCAGCAGTGGACTCATGGAGTATATACCTGTACACAATAAATGCAGATCCCACGGACTGCAAGAAAACAAATACACCCACGCGCAGCCAGAGCTCACTGTCCTCGCTGATGAAGGCGCTGATGTTGTCTGGGCGAGCGTTGTGCAGCAAGAGGAATGGCACCCAGAAGGCGACGATCATCTTCTCGCATGGCAAGGTTTCGAGGTACAGGTTGCTGATGACATATGCCGGGCACCAGTCAGTCAGCTGGTACGCCAACCACAATAACCCTCTCTTCCAACCTTTGCCTTCACGCCGGCGGCTCTCGGAGAAGGTGGCGAGGATAATATACATGGTTAAGCTGAGAAGCACCACTATCCGGTACACATAGAAACTCAACCACTTTACATCAGCTTCTATCCATGCTACAGCCATCTTGCTACCCCCTGCAAGCACTGCAATCAAGATTAGTTTGTTACACTGGTATAGCATACGTATGCAAGCATGCATCTAGTATGTGTTGCATGCATCTGATGCTAGAGAGAGGTTAATAAGGAGCAAAAACCAGGATAAAATGCGACACATACCGGCATGCAATGCTTCAACCTGCCGTTCGAGACTGAACTGAAGGCAAGAGTTGCTCCCTAGAGTCTTGTCTCTAGAGATGGGACTGGCATATGGGCAGCTCTAAGTTAAGCAATGATCCGATAGCTTGCCTGTAGAGAGTTTCCTGGTCAGGTTCAGTACGTTTTAGTATTTTGTATTCATCCATTTATACTATAGCTATTACCCATCAATGTTCGTTTTTAGTACTAAGAAATACAAGGTTGTCAGAGACGGTCCACTTTACCAGGGGTCGTTGTCGATCTGAACTAGGTTTGGCAGATCCAATCTGCAAAATTCACAATACTTATTGGGACAGCTAATCAACACTGTTCTTTAATTCCACTACATGTATACTGTAGTAGATAGTACACACCCACTACCTTGCGTGCACACTATCAGCCAGACAGAAACTAACGACGAATTAGTTAAGAAATCGCCAAGGAGACGGGACCACATCACATGCTTGCAATGAACCTAGCACCATAAGCATATGTATATCTGCCTGGCTATCTTGTACTAGAATGGCATAAACAAAAGAAATTCTTGTGGTGATTCCCACACGTTTGCTTATCTGACATCATTTCATCGCCTCATCGGTGGCACATAACCAAAAAAATTACAAAAAATGTAGTGGCACATGTGAAGAAAACAATGTCGTACTGCCAACAATACTCATCGTGGTGCTTGGGCGTCTGCTGTTTTTCCTTTCTTTTTTGAGTGAATTTCAGGGACCGCTAGTTTAAGGAGAACCCTTTTATATATAAAAAAATTTAAAGTTCTTTTATACTACCCCCGTCCTGATTTATTGGGCCGTTTAGCCAGAACTCAGAGACCAAGATGAGATATTAAGGGCATGTATAATGGTTTTATCTTAAAAATGCCATGTAAGATAAATGATGAGATGGAGGATAGAGAGATCATAAGAAAAAGGTTGTCTTCTCTTATTTAAAAGATGATAAGAGATGTTCTCTTAGCACAATATTTCTCATCATGTTTGTAGGAATAGCTAGTTATTGAAGATAAGACTAAGAGATGACCCATTGTAGACATGTTTTTTGGTCATATCTAAATTACATGCAAGACTTAAGATAAAACTATTTGTTGTACATGCACTAAGTCTGCTAACGCGTGATTTTGGAGTCAACCAGATTAGCGCATGCAGCGGGTTGCCCGCTTCCTTTTTTGCATGCGCCCAATGATGGCCACATCGAGCGGTAAACAATTACTCTACATTTATTGAATGCATCTGGTGGGGTGTTTCCTTTCTGCATGCAGTTGGCCTCTGACGTTTTCCGCCAATACCGCGCACGTCTAGCAAAGGGAATCAAGAGAAATGTCTAGCGGCCTTATTAAAACGGACACGGCTGGGTGGCAAGCAGGCCCAATAATTCCGGACGGAGGTAGTAAATCTATACACAAGATTTTATAGATCTCCTATACTACCTCCATTTCAATTTGTCGTGCGTAGATTTTTTATGAAAAATTCAAATTGGGCTCCCATCAGGCGACTCGGGGACGGCAATGCATGAGCACGGGGTTGGTGGCCCCGACAGGTGTTGGCGGAGGCGCTGCCTTGTGGTGGAGTGCGGGAGGCCGTCTCGTGCTGGTGGTCACGGCTCGGTTCTAGTGGGATCTGACGTCCACGGGGACGACAGTGGGCGGCTTTGATATGGTCGTGCGACATGTGGTGGTGGGTGAGCAGGCGCGAGGGGGAGTGGTTGCTCTCATTGTGGTAGTCGTTGCTCGGTCTGCGGGGTCAGATACGCCTGGATCTCCATCACCGCCGGTGCTCTTGGTGGATGGTGGTGTCGGTTGTGGGCGTAGGCTGGCAGTTTACTGCAAGTGGTTATAGTGACTGCATGTTGCTGCTGATGGTGGCTGCTTCAGCCAACCAAGGTGGATCGGGCCTTCTTTATGGCCAGCGACGAGCACAATCTTCGGCGGCTCCGATTCATCTGGTTTGGTCGGGGCGTGATGTCTGACGGTGCCGTACGCGAGGAGTGGCACACCCAAGGGAGCCCGAGGTCAGGCTTGATCGGGGGCTCACAAGACCCAATGCAAAGGAGAAACCCTAAGGAATAAACTAAGAAACTAACGAGCAATAAGCTAAGGGAATGGCCAATGCATAGCCTTATGGTGATGCCAAGTGTGTTATTTAGGATCAGATGTCAGGAAAAGTAAGTTAGGATAAAGAAGTGGGATCCTCTACAAGAGGTGGGTGTTTGGGGAGAAAAGTGTGGTCTGGTGTAAAAAATAAAAAAGTTGAAGTGGAGAGTAGAGATGCATATGTATTTAAGTTTTTATTTTTTATTTCTTAATGAGGCCCACTAGTAGTAGCTTGTGTTGGGAAGAAAAAATCAATGTAGTTGTTTCAATCTACTTTTTCTCATGGTCATTTGTATCCATATGCCAACATTGTTCATGCCCTAAGAACCACCAATTACACAGTGCACCTTACCTGCTTGCACATGCACTGAACCTAAGATGATAAGTATATGCATATCTGCTTGGCTATCTTGTCCTATAATGGATAAGCTACGTTCTTATCGAGCTATAAGCAAAGGATGAATCTCTAAAAGGACATATATTTAGAAACGGAGGCAGTACATACTATAGGTGCTAAAAATAGTGCAACATCATCTCATGAAGGAACAACATGCACTAGTAGAAAAAAGACTTTACGTGAGCCCCATTAGTCCCGGTTTGAAAACGGACCAATATTAATGTGACCATTAGTCCCGATTCCAACAGATAGGGGAGGGCGGGCATCATTAGTCCCAGTTCGTGTTGAATGTCTAGTACCAGTCCGTGTCACGAACCGAGACTAAAGTGGTGGTGGCAGGCTGGTGTCAGGCTGGGGCCCCATGATAACCTTTAGTCCCGGTTCGTGTAACGAACCGGTGTACTAGAGGTTCACTGTTCTTTCCCTTTCCTCTCCTCTCTGTTCTTCCCCTCTTTCTCGAGATGATCCTCCATTTTCGCCAAAATTTGTCAAGATTTGGAGGCACCCCATCCATCCAAGTGTTCACAAAGGTTAATAACTTTGTCCTTTCATCTCTCATTGCTAGATTAGCTCTTGCAATGCTATAAGTATAGTGATTTGTGGGTTTTAGTTTGAGAGTAATTATATGTGGTAGTTTATTTGAATTATATGCAATTTGAGTTTAAATTAACTTCTTAGTTTGCATATATATATGTAGGTGTGGTTTACTGATGTCTACTATGCAACATTTCTTCTTGTAACCTTTGCCTTCACGCCGGCGGTTCTCGGAGAAGGAGGCGAGGATAACATACATAAGGAAGCTGAGAAGCAGCACTATCCGGTACACATAGAAACTCAACCACTTTACATCAGCTTCTATCCATGCTACAGCCATCTTGCTACCTCCTGCAAGCACTGCAATCAAGATTAGATTGTTACACTGGTATAGCATATGCAAGCATGCATCTAGTATGTGTTGCATCTGATGCTAGAGAGAGGTTAATAAGGAGCAAAAACCAGGATAAAATGCGACACATACCGGCACGCAAAGCTAGGCAGATCGATGCTTCAACCTTCCGTTCGAGACTGAACTGAAGGCAAGAGTTGCTCCCGAGTCTTGTCTCTAGAGATGGGACTGGCATATGGGCAGTTCTAAGTTGATCACTGGTAGCTTGGTCTCAGAGAGCTTCCTAGTCAGATTCAGAACCTTTCTTTAGTATTTTGTGCTGACCCATTAAACTATAGCTATTACCCATCAACATTCGTTCTTAGTCCTAAGAAAATACAAGGTTGTCAGGGACGGTCCACTTTGCCAGGGTTGTTGTCGATCTGAACTAGGTTTGGCAGATCCAAGGTGCAAAACTTGCAATACTAAATGGGACAGCTAATCAACATTGTTCTTAATTCCACTACATAGTACACACCCGCTACCTACTTTATACATACAACAGCCACAAACAGAAAGTAACGAGACGGGGCACATCACATGCTTGCACTTGCACATGCACTGAACCTAACACTATAAGCATATGTATATCTGCCTGGCTATCCTGTACTAGAATAGCATAAACAAAAGAAAAAATGTTGGTGATTCCCACAGGTTTGCTGATCTGCATTCTTTTCATCGCCTCATCGGTGGTACGTAAGCAAAAAAAAAAAGTTAAAAAATGTAGTGGCACATTGAGAAGAAAAACGATGTACTACGGAGTACTAGCAATACTCATCGTGGTGCTTGGGCATATGCAGGAACTCAGCAACACCCCTATTCCCAAGTATAATACTCGCCTAAGCTCTTCATTTGGACGATATTCAAACTCAGATTACTTCCCAAAGATTGTGCTTCAATTAAACGACTCATGGTGGCGGGTCTGGATATGCTCTCGATCTAAGGCACGGGGTGTGGAAATTGTAGTATGACTAATGTTTGTTGTATTGATCTGACCCATGTGTAGGGTATATATAGAAGTACATGTGAGGGAGAGAGACTTGGAGCAGAAGACAAGTCATACATGATTTAATATATTTTATCTCTAACTCCTATCTCTATCTTAAACACAATATTCTTCTAACATTCCCCCTCAGTCCTAGCGGGAGTGAAGCGGGCGATTACGACTGAATTTGAAGCCTTGTTTCCGTCGTCTTCTCCGCTGCGCCATCATCACTATGTCTCTGATGGGTCGACACCTAGGGCAGTGACTGTGTCCCCTTCTTGTGCCTCCCTTGTCTCTCCTCTATTCCCTCCCGTAGTCACAGCGGGAGTGGCGTGGATGCTGGTGACGACGCGGACGCTGTTGACTGGAGTTGTCGCTGATGTGTTGCTGTAGACATGGTCGTGTGTGTCGATGTCGGTGTAGCCGATCATGATGTAGCCGTGGTCGAGGTAGTCGTGGTCGATGAAGTAGTCGTCATGGATGATAAAGCCGCACAAAGCCGGAGGCGCAAAAAAAATGCGCTATGTTGTTGAGGACGGAGCTGCAGTCGTGGACGATGCACCTTGCGGATGTCAGAGGGTGCCGTCAGCGATGAGTCCATCAGTTTTGCCAGGACCAGAGGAAACTCATCGAGCACACATCAGTTTTGCCAGAACCGTGTGGCCGTGTAGGGGTAGTCACTAGAGTGACCCCCTATCGATGCAGTGGTGCTGTCGTAGATGACGCGGTCATTGCCGTCGTGGTGGTCGCGTCTTGCGGAAAAGTCTGTCAGAGGACGCTAGGGGTCCATCTTGTGGACAAGGCAGCGGCGGTGTGTTGACGAAGATGTTGATGAAGACCACGTTGATGAAGACCTTGGCGATGAAGTGTCGGCGATGGTGTCGCAGTGGCGTGTCGACGATAATGTGTCGCTTGAAGGCGTCCCTCGCGGCGACCAAGTGCCGATGCCGTGTCGTGACGCAGAAGGCGATGAAGATTGCATCTTACTCCACACCGGCCTGGCATGTGGATGGTGCATGTCGTGGTCGCTTCTCGTAGATGTGCTCGACGAAGTATGTTGGCTTGTAGCGTGACGTAGTCTTACAGCTCGATGATGCAGCTCGGGTCGATGGAGGAGTCGATCGTTCGGTGTAGTGCGTCGGTGCAGAAGGCCGAATCGATGTAGATGTCGATGCAGTTGCAGTTGCAGCAGGCCGGCTCGATGTAGACTGCTGCTTGACGGCGCGTCCGAGATGCTGGAGATCGCACGGGTCGAGGAAACTGATGACGCGTGGTAGGCAGGTGGGTCGTGGTCGTAGGGGGCGTGCTGGAGTCGTTGGAGTTGGGGAAACAGCCCTCCCGTGATCCAAGTCGTGCACCTCAGCAGACCTGTCGGTGGCTTGGCGTAGATGTGCGAGCCTGGAGCAGATGTTGTGCACGGGTCGCCGACACGTCGGAGCCCTGCCTAGATGGAGCCCCGTATCCATGTGTTGACATGGCCGGGCTTGCTGTTCTCACGCACCCACGATGGTAATGCATGCATGCATGCACGCATGCACGCACCTGACGGAAGGGCATCTCGGCTGGACATTGACTCGCAGCAGATCTGCGTGGAGCCATGCGGAAAATTCGGATCCCTCCCGCAATCACGGCGCATCGTTGTGTTTGAGGCGATCGATCGGAGTTGGAGACGGCGCGATTGGTGTCGAGGGCTTGGCCGCGTGAGCGCGTGGCGCCGCTCCACCGGACTACCTGGGCCGCGACTGCTGAGCGGTTGCATCGGCCGGCTGCTCCAGCGCTCGGCCATGCCTGCGCCTTTGGAACGCCAGCGCCCGGGCTTGCTCCAGCTGTGTCCGCCGCGTGCCCAGCGATCTGCGGTCGCTCTTCTTTACTGTTGATGGAGTTCTTGATGGTGCTCGCTGGTGGAGTTCCGATCTTCAAGCCGGCCGCATGCAGCGGCGCGTGGTTGAGCCGACCGTGGCATGCAGCGGCGCGTGGTTGAGCAGCCCGTTCCCCGCGATCGCGTTCAAGTCGCCGGCCACCCGTAGTTTGCGCGCGTCAGCCGCGCACTTGTGGGTACCTGGCCGACGTGTGGTGCCGGACTGCTGAAGGTCGATGTCGAGAGGATTTGATGTGCGCATGGTGAGGACCTCGGGTCGATGCACGTCACGCTGGCAGGACGATGACCGTAAAGATTTTGTTCAGTAGATCCGATCGTAGAGTTTTGGTGGCTAATGGAAAACTAATCTATAGGAATCTCAGGAATTTGTAGCTAAACTAAACTAAAGAACCAATCTAATCTTTGATTGATCGGGTGCCGCGCCCTCGGGGAGAGGAGATTAATCTCCTCGGGAGCGATGCACTACGGAAGTAGTGGAAGGTTCTAGGATCGGCTTTGTGGGACAAACCGCTCTGATACCATGTTGAATTCATGCTCCAGCCAGTTGCTCCAAAAGTCCGAACTGATGAAGGGAGATGGGCAATATATTTCAACACGGGGGACTCCAAGAAATTCTCCGAAACTGTTCGTGATGTTGTGGGGAACATCGAGCTGGAGGAGGCCATTAACAAGGATCAACTCATGTAGTTTTGGGCGGATATGACTGATAACGACCTTGAGCCGTGATTTCACATTTTCTTCGAACATGTAAGCTATGGTGGGTATAATTTTTGCACCATCATTGGAATAAATCAATCAAACCTACTGGTGAAATTTATCTTAAAGGTGTCTGACACTAACATGTATGCATAAATAACATTATGGATCTTGGAACTTTACAACAATGAAAGAATTGTGCATGCGCATAGATACTATGACAAGTATTTCAGCTAAGCTCTACTTTTGGTAACAAATTTCGTTGATTGTAGCAACACACGGGGAGTTGGCTAGTACTATATGCCAAAAGTGTTGGCTGAGTTAATTGCACAAAACTATCACATTTGCGGCCAAGTTTGTAGAAAATCACCAAGTCGGTAATCCGTTACAAAAATTGCCACGTTTGCATTAAATTGTTGCAGAAAGCACTGATCGGGTGATTTAGCCCATTTGATCATTTTCTGACAAGTAGGACCGGATTGTAAGAAGTTGACTTGGCAAAGAATTGATAGAAACACCCCTGGAATCCAAAACAAAACGCAATCAACACCCCCCTATGGACAACTACCAGTGTGTAAGGGCATATTTATCCCGTAAGTGTTTTGGTGATTGATGACGATACTTTTGCGGACTAATCGTTTCCATTGAGTTCCTCAGATGGTTCATCTCTAGGCTCGAGACGATTCGGTGCCCCTCGGAGACTATTGAAGATGGCGTCATCCTACGTTTCGTTTTGGTGGATTTGAGTCGTAGGAGAGCCGTACTATTAAGAGGGGGTCCGCGTCGGAAAGGTTTGGACGGAATCAACACGTACACATGTCCCTCCTTTCCTTGCTTTTTGGAGCTTCCCTTCGTTATCTTGATTGTGCGGAAATCTGACAACTACTGCTGTACTTGCGGTAGTACCGCAAGTGCACGCGGTAGTACCGCTGGGCGCCACGATAGTACCGCTCCGCTGGAGCGGTAGTACCGCAGCTCCTAGGCCTTGTGCAGCTCCGGTACGGTAGTAGGCGCGGATGTAATTTTTTACATCCGCGCCAACACGGTAGTACCGCTCGTCCTACGCGGTAGTACCGCGAGTGGTCACGGTAGTACCGCTCTCTTGGAGCCGTAATACCGTGCCCTCATATCCAGTACCGTTGCGTCACGGTAGTAGGAGCGGATGTAATTTTTTTACATCCGCGCCTTCACGGTAGTACCGCACCTCAGGCGCGGTAGTACCGCGTCGGGTTTTCGCACTGGTTCTGTTTCAGCGGAAGTTGGCATGGATGTAATTTATTTCATCCGCGCCCTTCCCAGGTCGTGACTCTCCTGCCTTGTGGTAGTACCGCAAGTGGGAACGGTAGTACCGCGCGAGCGGTAGTACTGCCCCTCAGTCAGGCTAGTTCCGGTCTGTGCTGCTGCCGCGGTAGTATCGTGGTCCGCCGTGGTAGTACCGTGCCTCTGGAGCGGTAGTACCGCGCCTCTGGAGCGGTAGTACCGCGCGTCGCGGGCTGAACATGTGGATAACGGTTGGGTTTTTCCCACGACTATATAAGGGGCGTCTTCTACCTCTAGTTGCCTACCTCTTCACTCTCCAAGCTCCATTATTGCTCCAAGCTCCATTTTGGCCCGATCTTTCTCCCTAGCCAATCAAACTTGTTGATTTGCTCGGGATTAGGTGACAAGGGTCCGATCTACACTTCCACCACAAGATATTTGATTCCCCCCACTTATCCTTTGCGGATCTTGTTACTCTTGGGTGTTTGAGCATCCTAGACGGTTGAGGTCACCGTGGAGCCATATTCCATTGTGGTGAAGCTTCGTGGTGTTTTTGGGAGCCTCCAATTAAGTTGTGGAGATTGCCCCAACCTTGTTTGTAAGGGTTCGGTCGCCGCCTTCAAGGGCACCAATAGTGGAATCACGGCTCTTGCATTGTGCGAGGGCGTGAGGAGATTACGGTGGCCCTAGTGGCTTCTTGGGGAGCATTGTGCCTCCACACCGCTCTAACGGAGACGTACTTCCCCTCAAAAGGAAGTATCTTCGGTAACACATCCTCGTCTCCACCGGCTCCACTCTTGGTTATCTTATCCCTTTACTTGTGCAAGCTTAATTGTGTTCCTATCTTTGCTTGCTCTTGTGCTTGTGTTGTTTGCATCATATAGGTTGTCCACCTAGTTGCACATCTAGACAACCTTTATTATTGCAAAGTTTAAATTGGTAAAGAAAAAGACTAAAAATTGTTAGTTGCATATTCACCCCCCCCCCTCTAGTCAACTATATCGATCCTTTCAATTGGTATCAGAGCCTCGTCTCTTTTTAAGGACTTTTCCGTCCTAAGAGTATGGTTGACGTCGTGGATGATGTGGGGGAGCACTCCGGTGCGAATCCGATATCATCCACGGGAGATGGGGGTACCTCGATCTCTCGTGAGGAATTCAATGTGGCGTTGGACACATTGAAAAACTCCATGACGACCGAGGTCAAGGACATGTTTAAGGAATTCCTAGAAGGGCTTAAACTTTCCACCGCACCCGTGAAAGTGGGTGACCCCGCCAACACGGGAGCGGATGCTAACTCCGATAAGGGGGAAGCTACTAGTGAGAAAGCCCCCTCTTCTAGTGGTAAGAATGGCACCGGCATCTTTGCCCATGTGCAATCTCCCGTTTATGGTGGACCGATTCCCTCCACTCATTTGAATCATGCCGGTCCGCCACCTAAAATTGATAAAAAGGAGGATTTTGATTCTTGGGTTTATCGTTTTAAGCGTCATTTAAATCATGTGAACACTAACCTTTGGAGAATCATTGAAGAAGGTTTCTATCCGCATGATCCGAGCAACTTTTCTCCAAGAGAGGTCGTGGACCATCAATTCAATGAGAATGCTCTCTTCATCATCCAAGAAGCAATCCTTCCCGAAGACCTCCCTCATCTCCGGCCTTACACCCTTGCCAAAGATGCTTGGCTCAAGGTGGTTTCCCTTTATCGAGGAAGCGCAAGCATTCAACGCTCCAATTATGAAGTGGTCCAAGATGAAGCCGATGAGTTTGCAATGAAAGAAGATGAAGAACCTCGTGAGCTCTATCGGAGAGTAACCATGCTTGTTGTCTCCCTCCGGGATCATGGAAGTAAGGACACGTATGACAACTGGATCAAGCGCAAATTCCTCAAGGCAATGATGCCCTACCACAAAGCCATGTCCTCCGTCATCCGTCAACGCCCGGACTTCCACACCCTGTCCTCAAGTGATGTGTTGGATGAGTTTGTGGCTATGAGCATATTGGACAAGACCGCCGACAATGCGGTGCTTCGCTCCCAAAGAGCAAAGAAGCCCAATCTTGCCTTGAAGGCCAAGATGTGTGTTGAAGAAGATGGAGAGGAGGAAGAAGAAGAGTGCAACCTCGAAGATACAAAGTATGACTATCATGAACACATGGCCCTTGCTTCAAGGCAATTTTGGAGCAAGAAGAACTCGAGGCCCAACTTCAACAAGAGCAACTCAAGTGGCACTAGGGGCAAGCAACGAGTGAGGACTTGTTTCAATTGTGGCAATGTGAGTCATTTTGTTGCGGAGTGCCCTTATGAGAAGAGGGAAGACAATGGTGGCAAGCTCATCCGTAAGGACAAGGCCAAGTCTTTCCCAAACAAGAGCAACTTCACCAAGAAGGCTCCTCACAAAGCTTTGGTGGTTCAAGAAGAGTACAATGAGGATGATGATGATGACGAAGATGGTGAGTCGGTGGCCATGGCCTCCGTTGCCATTGCATCAACTCCTCGGGTGTCTCTCTTCGAGTCACCCAATGAAAACATCACCGCCAAGTGCCTCATGGCGAAAGCCACCAACAAGGTAACCCCCAATATCAAAACTACCATCATCAATCATTCTTCTTTGACGGATTGCATTGATGAACATGAGGGGACTAATGTGGAGGAGAATGAGTTTGAGATATTTATGGGTAAACTCAAGGGCAAATCCAAGAAGCACTTCGTTGCTCTCTTGGAACAACTTGGTGAAGCCAATGTCATGATCGAGGCTCATGAAGAAACCATCTCTAAGATGGAAGGGCATAGTCGTGACTATGCCGATGAGATTTCGGATCTTTCCAATGCTCTTGAGGAAGAGCATGGTCTTCGTTTGGCTCTTGAGGAGTCATACAACGATGATCATGCTAAATTAAAGAAAGACCTTGATCATGCTCTTGTTGTGGCTCGTGTGCTTAGCTCCGAGAAGGCAAAGCTTGGAGTTGATCTTGCTAGACTCAATGAGGACTTTGACACTCTTGACAAGGCTCACAAAGTCTTGAAGGGTGCACATGCTAGTCTCAAAGAGTCTCATGATCAACTTCAAGTGATGCTAACCAAGGAGAAAGCCACCTTTCCTCATATGATATTGATTGATAATGCAAATGCTACTAACCCGTGCTGTGAGCATGTGCATCTTGTTGAGGAGAATGCTAAGTTGAAGGAGCAACTTGAAAAGGGCCTTGTCACATGCATGCAAGGTGAGAAGAATCTTAACGATCTTTTGAGTAATCAAAAGGAAGTTGTGGCCAAGGAGGGGATTGGGTTCGCGCCCAAGCCCAAGAGCAAGAAGAAGAGTGACAAGACCAAGCAACCTCCTCCTCTCAAGCAAACCTTTGTGAGGGAGGGAGAGGATGCTTCCCAGAAGAAGAAGAACCATGCCAAGGGTGGCAATGCCAAGAAGGGTAACGTCATTCCCTTGAACATAGCCGGGGACTTTAACCCCTCATATGTGTTGTGTCGTGCTAGTGATGGACATGTTTATGCTAAATTTGTTGGTTCTTCTTATGAGTACATTGAATTGTCTATTTGGGTTCCTAAGACCCTCGTTACTAACATCAAAGGACCCATTACCAAATGGGTACCTAAAACCAAGCATTGATCTCTTGTAGGGGTTTGCTTCCGGTGGGGGATCTTGGTTGCTCGATAGTGGAGCAACAAATCATATGACCGGGAGCAAGGACATGGTGGTGGACGTGCAAAGGATCCCATCTATGCCCACCAATGTCGAGTGGGGTGATGCATCACATTCTAAGGTATTGGGTCTCGGCAAGGTTGTCATTTCTCATGATCTTACGATCGAGAAAGTCATGCTTGTCGAGTCCCTTGCATACAATTTGCTTTCCGTTCGTCAACTTGCAATCATGGGTTTTGCTACCTTCTTTGACATTGATACCGTGGCCCTCTTGTGGAGCAAGACTCTTAAAGTAGCCTTTGTTGGGCATGTCGAGAACGGTCTCTATGTGATTAACTTTTTGGAGCGACCCACTAAGACCGCGACATGCCTAATGGCTAAAGTTGACGTGGGATGGCTTTGGCATCGCCGTTTAGCCCACGTCAATATGAGATCTTTGCAAAGTCTTCTCAAGGGGGACCATGTCCGTGGACTAACAAATGTTAGCTTTGCCAAAGACCGTGCTTGCAGTGCTTGTATTGAAGGAAAGCTTCATGAGAAGGCTCACCCTCCCACGACCATCATATACTCAAAGAGACCCTTGGAGCTCCTTCACATGGACCTCTTTGGGTCACCATCATTTGATAGTATTGGAGGTAGAAAGTACTACTTGGTGATTGTGGATGACTATTCAAGATACACTTGGGTATATTTCTTCAAGAGGAAGAGTGAGACTCAACAAACCGTCATCGACTTTGCAAATGAAGCTCAATGTCAACACAATGCAAAGATCTTGACTATAAGAAGTGACAACGGCACCGAGTTCAAGAACTACACCTTGGATGAGTTTCTTAGTGATGAGGGAATCAAGCATCAATATTCTGCACCATATACCCCTCAACAAAATGGTGTTGCGGAGAGAAAGAATCGAACGTTGATGGATGCGGCAAGGACCATGATGGCGGAGTTCAAGTCTCCATACAACTTTTGGGCCGAAGCCATCAACACCGCATGTCATGCATCCAATCGGCTCTATCTCCGCAAAGGCTTGAACAAGACTCCTTATGAGATACTCACCGGCAACAAGCCCAACCTCAAGTACTTCCGGGTGTTCGGGTGTAAGTGTTTCATTCTCAAGAAGGGTGTTCGTTTGTCTAAATTTGAAGCTAGAGCTCATGAGGGCATATTTGTTGGTTATGCTACAAACTCTCATGCTTACCGTGTCCTCAATAAATCCACGGGACTTATTGAGGAGACGTGTAACGTAGAGTTTGATGAGAATAACGGCTCCCAAGTGGAGCAAAGTGGCACTTGTGATGTAGGTGATGAAATTCCTCCCCAAGCCATAAGAAGAATGGGAGTTGGTTTTATCCTACCCATTGAGGAGCCCCTTGTGGACGAAGGAGAAGGACAATGCTCCACTCAAGTGGAGCCATCACCAACCCAAGGCCCACACGCTTCCAAAGAACAAAGTGAAGGCCCTCAACCTCATGAACATGACCAAGGGCAAGATCATGCTCAAGACGATGGTGATACACCAAATGATGCCCAAGGTCAAGTTATCTTCCCCGAGCATGCTCAAGATCATGATCATGCTCAAGACGACGCTCAAGATGATCAAGTGACTCCTCCTCATCTCACCTCCGAGGAAGATTTAGAGCGTCGTGCCGCCAAGATTGCTTCCAAACTTACTACCAAAGGTCATCTCATGGAGAATGTGGTTGGAAGCCTAATGAAAGGGGTCTATGAGGCGCTCGAAGACTCGGATTGGCTCAATGCCATGCATGAAGAACTCAACAACTTTGAGTACAACAAGGTGTGGAGGTTGGTGCCAAGGCCATCGGAGAACCACAACGTCATTGGAACCAAGTGGATCTTCAAGAACAAGCAAGATGCTCATGGGAACATCATTCGCAACAAGGAAAGATTGGTGGCACAAGGCTACTCCCAAGTCGAGGGTATCGACTACGGTGAAACCTTTGCTCCCGTTGCTCGTCTTGAATCCATTCGTTTGTTGATTGCTTATGCTTCCCATCACAACTTTAAGTTGCAACAAATGGATGTGAAAAGTGCTTTTCTTAATGGTCCCATTAATGAGTTGGTCTATGTCAAGCAACCCCCCGGGTTCGAGGACCCCTACTTCCTGGATCATGTGTATCAACTCGATAAGGCACTCTATGGCCTTAAACAAGCCCCACGTGCGTGGTATGACCACCTTACCGAGTTGTTACAAGATCGTGGATTTGAAGTAGGGCAAATCGATCCCACTCTTTTTACTAAGAAGGTCAATGGGGAGTTGTTTGTATGCCAACTATATGTTGATGATATTATCTTTGGTTCTCCTAACAAAGCTTTCAATGAGGAATTTGCCGCTCTCATGACCTCCAAGTTCAAGATGTCTTCGATGGGAGAGTTGAAGTTCTTCCTTGGTTTCGATATCAAACAAAGAAGAGAAGGAACCTTCATCAACCAAGCCAAATACACTCAAGACATGCTCAAAAGATTCAAGCTAAGTGATGTCAAGCCGGCCACTACACCAATGCCCACCAAGTGCCAACTTGACACTGATCCCAATGGTAAAGCGGTGGATCAAAAGGTATATCGCTCCATGATTGGATCCTTGCTTTACCTTTGTGCATCTAGACCGGATATCATGTTGAGTGTGGGAATGTGTGCACGGTTTCAAGCCGCACCGAAGGAAAGTCACTATGTGGCGGTCAAGAGAATCTTTTGATATTTGGCTCATACCCCAAACTTTGGCTTATGGTACCCAAGAGGAACAAACTTCAAGCTTGAAGGTTTTACAGATTCTGATTGGGCGGGAGACAAAGTGGATAGGAAGTCCACTTCCGGAGGGTGCCAATTTCTTGGTTGCTCCTTGGTAAGTTGGTCTTCCAAGAAGCAAAGTTGTGTGTCTCTCTCATCCACCGAAGCGGAATATGGCGGCCGGTAGTTGTTGTGCACAACTCCTATGGATGAGGCAAACTTTAAAGGAGTACGGTGTCATTTGTGACAAAGTGCCTCTTTGGTGTGATAATGAAAGTGCCATCAAGATTTCTCTCAACCCGGTGCAACACTTCAAGACGAAGCACATCGAGATTCGGTATCATTTCATCCGGGATCACATTAGGCGAGGGGAGTCGAGCTCAAGTATGTCAACATTCAGGATAACCTTGCAGATATTTTCACGAAGCCCTTAGATGAAGCAAGATTTCGCGAGTTAAGGCATGAGCTAAATATCATCGATTTGAGCAATGTGACTTGAGCCCATGCACTCCCCACCTCACTCAACTTGGTGTCTAGTTTAGGTGTAGGCATGGACATAGGGGGAGTGTTGTTCTCTCAATGAACTCTTCCTCCCCCCATTATGCATAAATCGACCACCTCTTTCACATTAACCATTTTTTATGGTACTTGTGTTCCAAAGACGAGTTTTGGTCATGGGCCCAAGGATAATTCTTCGCGGTGCCATACCATCCAACTCAAACATAGGTGGCTTCGGCCACCGTCCTCTCTCCTTGAGAGGCCTTGTCGCTTGGTGGTTTCTTGTTGTCTCCTGCCTCTGGTTTGTGCTTGTTCGTGTGGTTTCTTGTGTGTGTTTAGTTCCCTTGCAAAGGCCCCTTTTCTCGCTTTTGAAACTTGCGGTGACTTGAGCTCACGGTACTACCGCAGCATGCCACGGTACTACCGCAGCATGCCACGGTACTACCGCTTACGGGAGCGCGGTACTACCGCGACCTCACGGCAGTATTTTTTTACTGCCGCCCGGTTGAGTGATACTACTGCCTCGGTGCGGAACTTTCGCCCGAAGCGGTACTACCGCGATGCGCGGTACTACCGCGACGGTTCGAGGGCGTGGGGATAAGGACGGGCAGGGGGAGTTCTTTCTCCCCATACCCATTCGCAGTCCCCTCCCCACGTCGCCTGTTTCTCTCCCTTGCTCAAGAACGGAACCGGCGTCCTTCGTCGGATCTCCTCCATCGGCCGCCCTCCCGTGATTCTGACCGGTGGGATCGTTCCCCACCGCGTGCTCTTGCTATGGACCCAGGTTTTTCCCCAACTCCCTCTCCTGTTGATGGTGTTTGGTGTTTCTAGGTTTTGGGGGAGGCTTGTGTGTTCTTGAGATTGCTAGGCTTAATCTCTGCAAGAATAGGATGAAGGAGTGTGGTATTTCATAGGATGTATATGTGTATTGTTGACATGCACTAGATATGATCACTGTAGCACCTCCATTGTTTCGCGGGTCTTTCCAGATTCAAATCGCTAGTGGAATCTGCTGCGATGCGGTACTACCGCCCGGACGGCGCGGTACTACCGCTCGAGCGGTACTACCGCCCCTCGGGTGCGGTACTACCGCGCTCTGTGCGGCACTAAAATTTTACTTCCGCTCCAACCACGGTACTACCGTGACCTCGCACGGTACTACCGTGTTTGGAGCAGTACTAATTTTTTAGTACCGCAGGCAGTGGCAGTCCTACCATGGCTCACACCTATCGCATGCCAACTTTCTCTTATGTCTCCTATGTGTTTCTTGTGCTTCTTCTTGGCCTTTGCATTGATTCTCTTTGCGTCTTTTGTGCTTTGCGTGTGTGTATCAGGTGGTGGCTCTCGCCGGTCCAATCCTAGTCGTGACACTGGCTCCAAGCGTCTGTGTAACCCCGGTGAAGCACTAGAGGGCTCCTCCTCTGCCCCCAAGCGCCATGTCAAGACTACAGCTAGCAAGCACAAGGAGCCTGCTAAGGGCATGGACGAGATACCCCAATCTGAGTATATCCGTCTCAGGCAACTCCACCCGTATGTGCACCCTCGTTCCTCTGTCAGGGGCTGTGAGCTGTTTTGGAACAAGCAGCAGACTAACATCTATCTGGATGTCATCAAGAACAAGCAGAATACCTATGTGGATGTGAAATGGATTGATATGCATCACATGAGGAAGGACCAGTTCCGTAATTACTTTGGAGAGGCTCTGGACTTGATAGAGCAATTTGGTATTGAGCATGTGATATCTTTTCACCGTGACTATGACCCTGAGATCATCTGCCAGTTCTTTGCCTCCGTATACTTTCACTCCAATGAGGAGCGGAGGATGTCCTGGATGTCCAATGGCTGTATGCTGTCTGCTACCTGGAAGGAGTTCATGGATTTGCTTCACGTTCCGGATGACGGGCTCGACTCTCCAGTGGGTGTTCGCCCCCATGCTAATCCTGAATCTGCTAACAAGGACAAGCTTCAGCCATACTATGTTGAGAAGGCGCTTCCCAATGGCAAGACGGGGTTTGTGCTCAACTCCTTTCTGGATATCATGTATCGCATCTTCCGCAATTCCTTATTCCCTCGCATTGGTGACAAGGACAAGGTTCATGCCTAGATGGTGGATATGATGCTCATTTGCGAGGAGGCTCGTGTGTCTCAGACTCAGCCACTTGATGTCTCACACATCATGTGGTGTGAGCTTCGGTTTGCGGTGTTCAACCGCAAGGTTCCTATCTATGGGCCCTATCTGTTTCTGCTGATCTCGCAGACTTGGGAGAAGATGTTCCCTGATGATGAGTTCCTTGCTCCCGACTGGATTCGCCATGAGCCCATCTGTCTCCGTGTCAAGACCAACTGGGCCAACACTACTACTCGTGCTGAGGCGTCTGCTGCTAGGGCTGCTATTGATGAGGAGGATGCTGGCGCTAGGGATGCTGCTGAGGGCCGTGCTGCTAGGCCTTCCCAGAGTTCCTCTATGCCTTCGTGGGCCAAGAAGCTGAAGGACAAGATGAAGACTCTCTTCTGTATGCAAGCCAAGGGGCAGTACAGGACTCACGTGGCGTCCAAGGAGAGTCGTCGCTGGGACAGGAAGATCTTGCAGCTCTATGGTGAGGATGTGTCTGGCGGGTCTGAGGAGCGCATCACTCCAGAGGCCGAGTGGATGGAGAAGCAAGGCTACAGGTGGACTGATTCTGAGGAGGACGTCGAGGAGTCCATCCCTGCTGCCGAGGAGTCCGCCAGAGAGGGTTGGGATGAGTTCCCTATTGCTTGAGCCATCGCCTGTGTGTAGGTGTCCTCTCTGCCTTTTTGGCGTCTCGATGCCAAAGGGGGAGAGAGTGTAGGGATTTGCGAGTCTTGTGTCGTGTTCGCGTTTGGTGTGTTTATTGCGTCCTCGTTTGAACCTCGTTTAGTTGCTTTCCCGTCATATGGTGTAAGACATATGCACTCTATCTATCTTAGCAAACTTGTGTTATTTCGTGCTATGTTGCTTAGATGGTATTCTTTGGGCCTTTGTCTCTAAAATATAGGGGGAGTGGTGATCCTAGTACGTGTACTATGCAGTCCAAAGCATTCATCCAGAGTACACACATCTAGGGGGAGCCCGTCTATATTTTGGAGAGGAGGGGTTTGCCCTTGCTTTATATTATTGTATCCTTGTGCAAATCCCGTATTGTCATCAATCCACCAAAAAGGGGGAGATTGTAACGACATATTTATCCCGTAAGTGTTTTGGTGATTGATGACGATACTTTTGCGGACTAATCGTTTGCATTGAGTTCCTCAGATGGTTCATCTCTAGGCTCGAGACGATTCGGTGCCCCTCGGAGACTATTGAAGACGGCGTCATCCTACGTTTCGTTTTGGTGGATTTGAGTCGTAGGAGAGCCGTACTATTAAGAGGGGGTCCGCGTCGGAAAGGTTTGGGCGGAATCAACACGTACACATGTCCCTCCTTTCCTTGCTTTTTGGAGCTTCCCTTCGTTATCTTGGTTGTGCGGAAATCTGACAACTACTGCTGTACTTGCGGTAGTACCGCAAGTGCACGCGGTAGTACCGCTGGGCGCCACGGTAGTACCGCTCCGCTGGAGCGGTAGTACCGCAGCTCCTAGGCCTTGTGCAGCTCCGGTACGGTAGTAGGCGCGGATGTAATTTTTTACATCCGCGCCAACACGGTAGTACCGCTCGTCCTGCGCGGTAGTACCGCGAGTGGTCATGGTAGTACAACTCTCTTGGAGCCGTAGTACCGTGCCCTCATATCCAGTACCGTTGCGTCACGGTAGTAGGAGCGGATGTAATTTTTTTACATCCGCGCCTTCACGGTAGTACCGCACCTCAGGCGCGGTAGTACCGCGTCGGGTTTTCGCACTGGTTCTGTTTCAGCGGAAGTTGGCACGGATGTAATTTATTTCATCCGCGCCCTTCCCAGGCCGTGACTCTCCTGCCTTGCGGTAGTACCGCAAGTGGGAACGGTAGTACCGCGCGAGCGGTAGTACTGCCCCTCAGTCAGGCTAGTTCCGGTCTGTGCTGCTGCCGCGGTAGTACCGTGGTCCGCCGCGGTAGTACCGCGCAGCCTCGCGGTAGTACCGCGCCTCTGGAGCGGTAGTACCGCGCGTCGCGGGCTGAACATGTAGATAACGGTTGGGTTTTTCCCACGACTATATAAGGGGCGTCTTCTACCTCTAGTTGCCTACCTCTTCACTCTCCAAGCTCCATTATTGCTCCAAGCTCCATTTTGGCCCGATCTTTCTTCCTAGCCAATCAAACTTGTTGATTTGCTCGGGATTAGGTGACAAGGGTCCGATCTACACTTCCACCACAAGATATTTGATTCCCCCCACTTATCCTTTGCGGATCTTGTTACTCTTGGGTGTTTGAGCATCCTAGACGGTTGAGGTCACCGTGGAGCCATATTCCATTGTGGTGAAGCTTCGTGGTGTTGTTGGGAGCCTCCAACTAAGTTGTGGAGATTGCCCCAACCTTGTTTGTAAAGGTTCGGTCGCCGCCTTCAAGGGCACCAATAGTGGAATCACGGCTCTTGCATTGTGCGAGGGCGTGAGGAGATTACGGTGGCCCTAGTGGCTTCTTGGGGAGCATTGTGCCTCCACACCGCTCTAACGGAGACGTACTTCCCCTCAAAAGGAAGGAACTTCGGTAACACATCCTCGTCTCCACCGGCTCCACTCTTGGTTATCTTATCCCTTTACTTGTGCAAGCTTAATCATGTTCCTATCTTTGCTTGCTCTTGTGCTTGTGTTGTTTGCATCATATAGGTTGTCCACCTAGTTGCACATCTAGACAACCTTTATTATTGCAAAGTTTAAATTGGTAAAGAAAAAGACTAAAAATTGTTAGTTGCCTATTCGCCCCCCCCCCCTCTAGTCAACTATATCGATCCTTTCATAGTGAGCTCCTCCATGCGCCGCACCCTCTCTTCATCCCCTTCTTGTTTCTGCTCGCGCAGTTCGCCGCCTCCCGCCCGACCCGCAGTGCATCTGCCCCTGCCTCCCTTGCAACCCCATCGGACGACCACCTCCGCCACTTGCCTCAAGACGGCCGCCGTCCCACACGACCATAGCCCGGTTTGCCAACCACCATGGGCGCCTGCGCTGGCGACCCTGCTTGCAGCCTCCCATGGTGCCCCTCGCTGGAGGGCAACGACGAGCTCACAGGGCGTGATGCTTCTCGTCCTTGTCTAGGAGCGACGACGTCCGCGCCATGGACTGGCAGCAGAGGTCGGGCAGTCGAGGCCACTCGGATCTGGGCGGCGCACACATTGGTCGGGTAGGAGAAGGGCACGACGGCTCAAGGCATCTGGCTCATCGCGTAGGAGGAGGGAGTGCCGCGGTAAAAAGCTCGTTGGCAGAGGGACGACACCTCGCTGGAGGTCCTGGCCAGCATCGTCGACGACGCATGGCGCGGAGGAGGAGATGAGGAAAGGCGGGGCCAGCGGTGGGCTTTCGGCCGCGGCGGCGGGAGCCGATGGGTGCGGCGCGGTTGGGTGCAAGGGGAGGCGGTTGTGCCTCCCCCTATTGGATCGAGAGGCTGTTTGGTTGCTACCCTAACCGATGTGCCTGAGATTATTCCCTGCCTGACAGTATTGCCTGGCCAGGCACACATTTTATTCTAGGTTGTGTTTGATTGTCATCATGAAACTGTGCCTATGTGCATAGAAACTGCAGGCAGTGTTTGGTGAGGGGAAGGGAAAAGTCAAAGCGCGGTGGAATGAGAGAGATTTTGCTCAGGCAAGAGGGATGGAATCTTTAACAATCTCAAGCATCCAATTTCCTAGGCCTGACTCAGGCACCTTGGCACAGGCAGAGATCTCAGGCTAAAAATCTCAGGGTGGCAACCAAACAAACATCAGGCTAGTCACAGGTCAGGCAACATTGCCCAGGGCAGCAACCAAACAGCCCTCGAGAGCAGGGGATCGGGAGCAGGGCATTATATTTTTGGATCCAGGAGTGTGTATGTAATTATTTTGCCAAGTCAGCTCCTTACAAATTGGCCCTACCTGTCAGAAAGTGATTAAACTGGACAAATCACCCAATAAGTGCTTTCTGCAACAAGTTTAGGGTCAAATCACCCGATCAGTGCTTTCTGCAACAAGTTTAGTGCGAATGCAGTGCTTTTTGCAATAGATTACCGATTTGGTGATTTTCTGCAAACCTAACTGTAAATGTGGTGGTCCTTTTGCTTTTAACTCTGTGATGGCCAAAGCAAGCATGCAAGTTAACAACTACTCACTCCGTCTATTAATATAAAAGCGTTTTTGACACTAGTGAGCTGCAGGGGAATCAGGCACAACACCACTAACCAAGACGCCCGAGCCTGCCTGGCTGGTTGCATCTTGTGCGGCGAATCACATGATCGGCGACGAGAGCGAGCTGACAAATTGCACACCCGCGCCGGCCGATCTCGCCGTCCAGGTTCCCAACATGGGGTCTAGGCGAGTCCGCAGCATGGGGTGGCTGAGAACGGCGACCATGTCTCTCCAGAATGTGTACTACGTCCCTGGGATCGACAAGAACCTGGTCTCCAGCAGCCAGCTCGCCAATCTTGGCTACACCATCACCCTCGGTCCTTGGGAGTGCCGCGTCACCAAGAACGATCAGGGCCACACCCTTGTGGGGAAGGCTCATTTCACCGATGATTACCTGTTCGAGCTGGACTTCCTCAGGGTTCCTCCCTCCACCGGCTGATGGTGCCCTGCCTGCCATCTATCGACTGTGTGGTTGTCACTGCCTACATCATAGAGCTTGGAGAGTAATGATGAATGCATACATGCCGCAGTCTTGTTGTAATAATTACATACAAGGTGGATGATTATGTCGTGAGATTGGAGTGTTTTTAGATAATTACTGTGACTTTCAGTACTCTACATTCATTATACCCAGAACATGCCAATCGATCTACTCCTATATTGAATCCATGAGTGGCATGTTCTGTTACATGTTCAGTCTGTCATGGCAAGAGGTTGTGTCTACTGATCATACTTTCCTTTTGCTGTTGGTTTGCTGCATGGTTGCCGCTGCCTATACAGTAATTAGTCTGGGACTCTGGGTTTGAATCTTTTCATGGTTTCTAGCTTCTCTTGCGAATTCAATAATTTAACCTTCATTTTGCAAAACTGTTCCATGCTGCTTGAATCTCGTTCAGACAGGTTGTTAACATTGGAACTGCTGGGTCTCGCTTAAGAATGAAATGTAGTAGTTGGATTGGCAAGAACTTCCTCTGTTCATTCCAAACAGTATTACTCCCTTCTATTCCTTTTATGCTTTTTATTAATCATGAGACATGTAAACCGTCATTCATTTGGATCCGTTACTGTATTATCTTACGAAGGGCCGTAGGCCGATCTGTTACCATATTATATTTCAGTGTGTTTAACATTCTACCGCTGTCGATTTGTAATCATATCTAATTTTCAGTCGGGTGTCTTCATCGTTCTCTTAGTTAGGCACCCTGAATTGTTTGCCTGTTTTACCATTGCTACTACGCTGTTGTTGTTTATGCATCCATCCTCGGCCACACTCGCCTACAGCTCTACTACAAGATGTTGAGATCACTACCAGTGAATGCTTCTTGTAGATGAAGATATCAGACATGCCATTTGATTTTGATAGTAATTGCAGACGACCAACACAAACACAAAGGAAACATATATTTCTCCACAATTCCGTTATGGTGATCAGACTTAAATAGTCACAGTTCAGTTCGACCAAAAATACTCCCTCTGTTTCTACATATAAGCCTTTCAATGCGGACTACATACGGATGGAGTAGGAAATAAGCTCCCGGATCTACAATACAAGCAAAAAATGAAAAACGCCAAGTCTTTGACTTGTAAGTGCCAATCCTTCTGCTGCTGCTACCACCCCCAGCAGCCCTTGTTGGCAATACTTTTGCCCTTGTTGGCTTACGGGGACTAGGACATTGTCCCAGGAAACAATTTCTTTGTCTCCCACAGGGTCCAAGTGATTGCAGCAAATACCAACTTCCATACTGTCACACAAACTGTGACAGATTATATGTAACAGCTTTGAAACCGACCAAACTGTGAATAATAGACACTTCTCTCTCATTAGAGAAAGAGAGATACATGAGCACAATTGCACAAATACGACCAAATTGGATGAGACAGAATACATGAATACAAACTGAGACCGCCAAAAGCAGAGTACAACTTCCGGTACGGCTGTTCTTGTATTCAGAGTCTATTATATTGTACTCACATACATAAATACATGAAAAGTGCTATTATTGTACTCAAAGGCAGGCTGTAATAATTTACCATTCAGCAACAGTCTTCATCCCTTTTTTGTTAGTGACTGCAAGAAAGTGCAATCACAATGAAGAAACTGTGTGGTCTTGTAGATCAAGTCACAGACTAGTGAATGGTTCTTATAGATAAGGTTCAGACATAGCACACACTAATAATGCAAATCAAGGATAGCAGGGAAATGACGACCAATTAAACGAGAGATAAAGGAGCACAACTACTAATCCAGAGATACATGAGTACAAAACAGAGACTGAAGGAGAGTACAGATTAGCTAGTGAGATAAAAAAGCATCATAACAAAGTTTATTGCAGAGGAATATGCATGGTAGTTTTCAAAGGAGAAGTGTCTTGAGATGCTTTTTGAGGACACTCTTTTCTGTATGTTCCGTGATGATCCATACGAGGGTCGTGAGCTCGCCACCATAGCTGAGCTGCTTGGCATGAGAATCCCTGCTGCACCGGAGGGACGCAAACATGAGCAGACGCACCCACGCATCCAGGATGAACTCCAACATGCCTTCTGTGCCCCCAGGAAGTTCATTCGCCAAACCTGGAATCCAGTGTGCATGTCCTTTCAACATATGTTCCTCTGCTTTCATAATCATTCTTTCACCATACTTGGGCCGTGGACTTAGCAGCTTCCCAGCAAGTTGAGTTCCTGCCAAGATGCAAATACTAGCTGTGCGCTCGAGATGATTAGTAGTACTAACTACAAGGCTTCTAAGATGATCCTTGTGGTCCAGCATCCCACATGGAAAGCTTCTCTTTCCCTGTATAACCACTGGAACTAGATTCCCTGGCCAGCATCTTAAGCAAACTGAGGGTTGTTTTGTACATGGTGTGGAACTTACGGCCTGGTAGCATGTTGTGGTTTGCAGTGGCGAGGAACATCATGTAATCTGACAACTCCTTGATCCCCTTCACATGTTCCTCGAGCACTCCTCCGATGATCTTCGGGCTGCACAAGAGGAAGATGTCTGTGGCAATGTGCCAGATAAGAATAACCTCTTGAAATTCAGGAGGAAAGGACATGTCTTCGTCTGACTGGTCAATAGTGCGAGCAGCTTTCTCGTCCATGTCAGGCCGTGCCCCATCATAGTTGGAACCGGTGTGGGCATGCCTCCGTGGATAAACTCGCTCATAAGCTTCAGGAAGGGCTCGATCATACCTCCGGTGATCAGTCTGTTGCTCATACAGTTCAGGCAGGGCTTGACCGTACATGAAATTGGCGTGACCAAGGCTCCAGTGATCAACTTGCTCGGAGGGAATGGGCATTGACTGTGCAGCTTGCACATTTTGTTCCAGATCAACAGGAGTGAGTCTCATACCGACAGGGTCCTTCTGACTGGGGTCAGGCAGCCCAGGAGGATCATCTTCCATATTGTCGACAAACTGCACTGCAGGAGCAAAGAACTGTGTGCATACGTGTTTTAACTTCAGCTCCCTGACATAGTCTGGACTCCTAAGGCCGCTCGGCTGATCTTCCCATCCAATCTTCTTCAGCAGTCCAAATCTGCTGTATAGGGTGTCCCAGCCACGAGTGCACTCAGACAACATGTTGCGCCCCTGGAACTTGCCCTGCCACCTCCTGTAGCTTTTCGGTTCCTTTGCACATTCACATGTCCCCAACCACATGGAGAGCCGGGAAAGACCCAGAGGCACGACAAACCGGCGGAGATTCTCCCATCTCTCCAGGCACCAAAATTCATGCTTCAACCAATTGTTTTGCATATGTTTGAAGTATGAATGTGTCCAGGCTGACGTTAGTGCAATGAGCAAGCATCTCACGTCAAGGAGGAAGGTCGTCACCAACAATACATAACTGATAACTGTATCTTCCGTCTTCAAGGAGTTCTTCAAGCCCTCTTTGCACTGGAGGCCAAACAGCAGGAGCGCGATGGCGGTAAGGAATGGCGAGGCCAGACGCCAGGTGTGGACTACGGCTGCCTTGGTGTAGAGGATGTCATACATAAGGGAGAGTTCCATCTCCACCACCTTGCACATACTCTCCCATCTACCAGAGAACATGCTTATGCCGGTTTTATGATGACGCAGGTCCACCGGATAATCGGAAAAGGCACCCTTGCAAATATCGAACAGGTCGTGAGCAACCAGCAGGGCTTTCTCATCTTCTAGCACCTGCTCCCTGCCTCCACCATAATCATCACCAAAGCTACTTGGGTGCTGCCGCTGTCGCTGCTGCTTGAATGACCTCCAGATGTAGCCCAAGTCGGCTCGCCATAGCGCCACCCCACTCTCTATATACTTGAAAATGCCCAAGAACAACATGATGCAGGAGGCCCAGCGCAACAATCCGGTACTATAGTCCGCAAGTATATACCTGCACATAAGGTAGATGGATCCCAAGGTTTGAAAGGGAACAACTATCGTTAGGCGCGCCGAGAGCCCACTGTCCCCCATGCTGTAGGCGCTGATGTTATCAGGGCGAGCGTTGTGTAGCAAGAGGAACGGCACCCAGAAGGCGAAGATCATCTTCTTGCGCGGCGAGGTTTCGATGTACAGGTTGCCCATGATATATGCTGGGGCCCAGTCGGTCAGCTGGTATGCCACCCACACCAACCCTCTCCTCAAACTTCTGCTTTTGCGCCGGCGGATGTCGGCGAAGACGACAAGGATAAGATGTGACGCTAAGCTGAGAAGCGCCACTGTCCGGTACATCCAGTTGCTCCACCCATCGACCGCCTGCTCTATCCATGGTCCCGCAAAAAAGCATGTACTAGCCATTAAGTGCTCCTGTCCTGCATGCACCGAAATTCAGATTAGCTATACTATATCAGTTTTTTTTTTCAACATGAGGATAACCCCCGGCCTCTGGATTGACCGATGCACATAGCCATACACTATAACTAGATCACATATATGTGTAAAACATCTACTAGTAGTAGTATGTAGTCTAGCTAGCTGTTACTGTTATCGAGATGTTGCATCCATGCTAGAGAGAGGATAATAAGGAACAAAAAACAAGGATCAAGTACATACGTACCGGCACGCACCAGCTAGCTAGGCAGATCAATGCTTCGACCTTCCAGTGGAGACCTGAGACAAGTGTTGCTCTCGAGTCCTGTCTCTAGAGATGGGACTGGCATATGAGCAGTCCTAAGTTGATCCACTAATAGCTTTACCTGTAGAGAGCTAGTTAGGTTCAGTATTGTGTTTAAACTTTGTACTGACCTGTTAAACTATAGCTATTGTGCATCAATATTCGCTTGAAGTCCTAAGAAAACACAAGGTTGTCAGGGACGGTTTTCTTTGGCTGGGGTTGTTGTCGATCTGAATTGAGGATGTCAGTGATTGGCAGATCCAGTCTGCAAAATTTGTCCTACTTACTAGGACAGCTGATCAACATTGTTCATAGCTCCACTTCCTAGTCTACACACTAGCTAGCAGCCAGAAACAAAAACTAATGACAGTGGTAACCAACAATCACCGAGGAAACCGGCAGAGTCACATGCTTACACATGCACTGAACTTTTTTTTTTTGGATCAAAGAAGGACACATGCACTGAACTGAAGCTCAAGATGATAAGTACTGTATATCTGACTGGCTATCTAGTACTAGAAGGGATTGCTTATTTGTGCTAGAACAACAGAGAAAATTGCTTATTTGTGCCTCACAAACGCTCTTGGGAATCCTACTCAGGCATATATATTTTTTCCATTAGTGTCAAATATGCAAAAACAATGTACTCCTAAAGTCTGGCTACTAATCGTCCTCGTGCGAGGAAACAGAGAAATTGAGAGAGCGCTCACCGAAATCAGTGGAGTGGCGCTTCGACATATACAGGAACTCGGCATACTCCTGCTCCCGGCCATGCAGGAGACCGCGGCACACGAAATCTTGAACAATGCAATGGAGAAGGGCGCAAAATGCAAGGCCATACCGCTGCCTTGCGGTCCTCCTCGCGGCCACCGGCCAGCCGCTTCAGGTCAGGGACCGAGCGCGGAAGGGCGCCGCCGCCTCCTCGATTCCCTTCTCGGTGGTCGGCTCGGCGCACGCGGCAGAGGGTGGTGTCCTCCTTGGCCTCCCCTACAGGATCCGGTGCCGCCGTACAGGGGAGGTGGGCGAGATTTTTCTTTCTTTAGGATCTGGAGGCGGGCGCGAGTATGACTTGCTTGTAGCGAGACAGAAGCGGACGATAATCGGCCGGCCCGCTGGTGATCCACAACCTCAAGACATATACTCCCTCTGTAAACTAATATAAAACGTGTATAAATGCTCTTATATTAGTTTACGGAGGGAGTACTCCATACCAATGTAGTAGATCCGGAGGGAGTATATGACACGATGTTAAACGTGTATATTTTTTTATGATTTATATAAAAAATGTATAAAACAAAATATATATTTTGAAAAAGTTTGTGCAGTGTTAAAAAAATGTTCGTGCAACTTTTGAAAAATGGTGATAGCATTTGAAAAAAATGTTTCAACACGTAATTGAAAAAATGCTTAATACTCCGTAAAGAAATATAAAAGCGTTTAGATCACTACTAATATTCCTTTACAGAGGGAGTACATATGAGAACAACAATGTTCAAAAACACGTGTTTAAAAGAATGTTCATCATGTACTTGAAAAATGTTAAACATATACTCTATATCTAGGAACGGAGGGAGTATAAAATAAATGTTCAAAAACTATACACCCTATATCTAGGAACGGAGGGAGTATAAAATAAATGTTTCAGCTGTATACGAAAAATGTACAATGCGTCTCGCACAAAGTAGACATCAAAACATGTATTTAAAAAAATGATAATTATCATCTTTACAAATTTTAATCATCTATTTAAAAAAATTTAAACGTGTATAATTTATTTTCTTGATGTATAAAAAATTTAGATCTCAAAATATGCACATTTAAAATAATGTTAATCATGTATTTAAAAAATTGTTAAACTCATAGAACATCTTTTTCCTCCAACTATTCTAATTTATACAAGCTTTTGGATAAATATATATCAATAGTGTTCGCCCGTTTAAGCGCGAGTGTTGCGCCTAGTTATGGGCTAATGGTAGATGGAGACATGGTGCAAATAGGGAGGATTGTTAAACACATGCATCTGCCTAGGACAGTTACTTCTATGCATCGAACATGACCTTGTATATCATGCAAAAAAAGAGCATGTCCTTGAATATTGCAGAAAATGGGCGGTTTCATCTGAAGTAGTAGCCCATACTTGTTTGAGCGATACCATAAATATCAACGGAATATTTTTTCTCTCTCTTCGAAAAGGAGGTCAAAACCCCCGGCATATCAACAGAATACTACAGAGAAGTGTTCACTGAAAATGCGGAAAACAAGATCCGTTTCATGGTTTACATCGCATACATCAAACAACTTGAGGTCAAGCCTAAAATAAATAAATTAAAGACCAAAGAATATTACATGAGGCATATGCTCATAGAGTTTATATCCATAGGCAAATGATACAACATATATTATTATATCTCAATCATGGCAGTACATCAAGCAGGCAGCAACATGGCATCCACCATGATATTTTTTACTGTAGGAACGAAAGAAAATACACACAAGCACATAAACAAACCGACACACTTGTTTGGATACTCTCAATGGGATCCAGTTTTATTGAACACGAAGGCGGGACATAACTTTGGCTTGTGAAATTTCAGACCATGCATATGCATTATTAGTCATCAAGATCAAGGGATGCCAGTAGAGCATCCCCCTTACATAAACTATCACAAGCATCACCGCAGAGTTTCACAAAGAGTTTCATCTCTTCACTGTTGGTAGCTGGTGCCAAAAAAGCATAGTATGCGTCAATTACTAACTTTTCAATTAGTTTCCACATACAAAATGAATATAAATATATTCAGATGGATTTATTTACCTATGTTGACCATGACCTTGTTGTCACACACGGAAGACCTACATTCTAAGCTGCAATTCTCAATGGTGTTTAGTTCATCTGCCAAAACGAAATAGATCTGTATTAGCTATTTACACAACTACTTTTTGGGATCATGGAAACATTATTCATGTCAAATATGATCATACAAATATCATCTAAACAAATTAATAATAGTTTATATTATGTTAGTAGGTAAACTTGGGAAAATACTCTTTTAGCATCAATGTCTACTTCAAAAAGGAGATAGTATATACTTCCTTGGTCCCAGTGGGACTGAGAGAGTAGCATATACTCTCGTATTAATTGTCGCTCAACGAATGTATTTAGACGTATTTTAGTGCTAGATAGATCAGATTGAGTGTTATTAGTATATGAGACAGGAGGGAGTATAAACTAAAAGTAGTAGTGAGTTATGCGAAAGTGCTATTGTGAGCTCGAGCTCACAGGCACCCTTTGCTACAGTACAAACAAAAAATATATTTAAAAAGTTCAAAAAAATCTGAATTTTTTTGGCAATAAACATTGATATAATTTTCACATGCGTACAAATTTTCATGACAAAATGACATTCATGCAGGTCTCAGCAAAAAAAAAACAAAATCGATGCTCCAAAATGCTTCCAAAAACAGTTTTTTTGGAGCATGATTTTGTTTTTTTGCTGACACCTCCACAAATGTCATTTCATCACGAAAATTGGCACGCATGTAGAAAAAATATCAAAGTTTCTTGACAAAAAAGTTCAGATTTTTTTGAATTTTTTTACTATTTTTTCGGATTTTACTGTTCATCCGGGATCACTGGTGCCCGGGATCAATTCCTCCGCGTCCTGAGTTATGTGTCTTTACGGGAGCTGCGTACAAAGGCCAAATCAGCAGGGAGGTAACAGCCACAGAAGTTTGGGCACTAAAACACTGTACTAGGACCCAGAAGGCAAGAATGGTAGCAGGCCACTTTGAAGATGCTCCCGCCGCAATCCACGCCCTCTACTTGCTGCACCTGCTTGAGGACCAGCCCCAGCACGAGCAAACACACGATCGCACTCTCCAGGCCCCTCTTGCTTCCTCCCATGGCTCTCCTGCAGAAGGCACGAGTAATAATGGGGGCTTTGGTTCAAGGGCTTCTGAGACTAGATTAATTTGGATGGCTACTAGTATCGATTTTTTATACTAGGAGATGATGGTCGTGGGAGTGTGTACATGAGTACTGGTTGTTGCACGTGAAACCAAAGCAGAACGGGATAGTTTCTTCTTCCAGACGGGATAAAAAGTTGGATCGACGGCGCGCGCGGACAAAGTTGTGACCTGGGCGCACCTATCCAGTAGGGATGTTACGTGCACGCCGGCGCGTTTTTTTACTACATTCTAGTATTTCCTTCATTTTAAATATAAGTTTTTTTAGAGATTTCAACATAAATTACATGCGAAGCAAAATAAGTCTATACTATAAAATACGTTCATATACATTTATAATTTTATATATAACTCATATTGAAATCTCTAAAAAGATCAGGCTGTATTTGGCAGCTCAGCATTTTTGAAGTTTTCCAAGGATAACATGGTTTTGAAAAAAAAAACATTGGTTTTAAATATGTTGGATTATAGATGGGCTTATGCATATACAAGACAATAATCCCTGGCTAATCTCTAAGGCTCATTTAGATGCATGGCAAATGATGGTAAGTTTAGTACCATACTGCTAGTAGAGTGAGAGTGAGACCCCTTTAGAAGGGACGCTCTACCACATGTCATTGAAAGCTTGGGAAGAGGAGTTGTACATGCCCACTCCTCCTCCTCCGCAAGCCTCGCGTCGTCACGACGTGTGCGCGCCATGGGTTGCCGGAACGAGCCGAAGCTTATTTTTCCCAGTCAAAAATGATTAATTAATCGCAGATTAATTGACGAGCCGCTAAGTAGTGCCACTGTCCAAGACGTCAGATCGTGGGCTGCTCGCGGACTCGGTCATGGGCCAAGAACAAACAAAAAAAGAATTGGCTCAAATAAAAGAAGCATTGCGAATTAGTAGAATCAATGAAAAGAAGGATTTAGAACGTGAAAATGCTTCGGCTGAAAAGGCCGAATTAAGTAGTATATATTCTAAATTCATCAAATCCAAAGAGGCAAGCATTATTGAGAAAGGGCATCATGCTTGATTTTTCTGAAGTTAATGGAACTTACTTCCAGCCCTATAAGTTTCGTGCCATAGAAGTTGATGAGCTTCAAGGACAACAACAAGTAGCTGAACAAAGTTCGGTTGACAAAGATCTTCAAAGTAATTATGCAAACAATCAAGAAAAAGATGAAGACAAGGTGTTGGGGAGTCATCCAAAAGCGGAGCAAGATATTATTCAAGTCATGCAACCATTATGCTCTCCCAACCTATTTCAAGAGGTCTCTAGCAAGTAATGACCTATATTAAGATTTGGTCATAACTTTGTTGTTGATGCATCTATTAAAAAAGTCCTTATAAACAATCTTGAGAGACCAATGGAGAAGGGTAATTTATTTGTTAGCAATAAGATTGTTACAAAGCATATCGGTAACATGTTGTGCCATTTACAATGACCGATAGTGACTTATTATTGCAATCAAAGTTGTCCCGATTGGTTTATTTAAAAAAAATGAATGGATTTGCTTGTTTCATACTTGGCTTACATTTGGTCTCAAATGAGACATGTATGTTCTAACTATTTCGGTTTCAAAAAGATGAAGCCAAGTTTGAATTATGTTGAGAAACCCGATGGTAGTATAATTTCTTATTCAAAACATGTACAGAAAATTGTTTCTAATGTATAGGTAAAATATACAACATGTATGAAAAAAAAACATCAAAACATATATATGAAAAAAGGTTAAACGTGTATATATTTTATGATGTATATAAAAAATATAGATGGTGTATGAAAAATGTAGACATCAAAATATATTTTTTGAAAAAATTTGTGCAGTGTTAAAAAAATGTTTGTGCAACTTTAAAAAAATGGTGATAGCATTTGAAAAAAATGTTTCAACACGTAATTGAAAAACTGTTTAATACATATGCGAACAACAATGTTCAAAAACACATGTTTGAAAAAAATGTTAATCATGTATTTGAGAAATGTTAAACATATATAAAATAAATGTTTCAGATGTATACGAAAAATGTACAATGTGTCTGGCACAAAGTAGATATCAAAACATGTATTTGAAAAAATGTTAATCATGTATTAAAAAATTAAACTTCTATAATTTATTCTCTTGATGTATACAGAAAGTATAGATATCAAAACTTGTATATTTAAAATAATGTTAATCATGTATTTAAAAAATTGTTAAACTCATAGAACATCTTTTTTCCCCAACAATTCTAATTTATACAAGCTTTTGGATAAATATTTATCAAAAGTGTTCGCCTGTTTAAGCGCAAGCGACTAGTTATTGGCTAATGGTAGATGGAGACATGGTGAAAATACGGAAGACTGCTAGACACATGCATCTGACTAGGGACTAGGGCAGTTACTTCTATGCATCGAACATGTCCTTGAATATTGCAGAAAATGGGCGGTTCCATCTGAAGTAGTAGCCTGGACTTGTTTGGTCGATGCCATAAATATCAACTAAATATTTTCCTCTTCGAAAAGGAGGTAACCCTCTGCGTATCAACAGAATACTGCAGAGAAGTGTTCACTGAAAATGCGGAAAACAAGATACATTTCATGGTTTACATCACAGACATCAAACAACTTGAGGTCAAGCCTAAAATAAATAATTCAAAGATCAAAGAATATTACGTGAGGCATATGCTCATAGAGTTTATATCCATAAATGACACAACATATATTATTATATCTCAATCATGGCAGTACATGAAGCAGGCATCAACATGGCATCCACCATGATATCTTTTATTGGAGCAACGAAAGAAAATACACACAAGCACATAAACAAACTGACACGCTGGTTTGGATACTCTCGATGGGATCCTGCTTTATTGAACTCGATGGTGAGACATAACTTTGGCCTGTGAAATCTCAGACCAAGCATATGCATTATTAGTCATCAAGGGATGCCAAGAGAGTATCTCCCTTACAGAAACTGTCACAAGCATCATCGCAGCGTTTCACATAGAGCTTCATCTCTTCAGTGTTGTCAGCTGGTGCCAAAACAGGATAGTATGCGTCAAGAACTAACTTTTCAATTAGTTTACATGTACAAATGAAACATAAATATACTCAGATGGATTCTATTTACCTGTGCTGATCACGTTGTCACACACAGAAGACCTGCATCCCAAGCTGCAATACTCAATGGCGTTTGGTTCATCTGCCAAAACGAAGTAGATCTGAGATAAACAATTCCTCGGTTACAATATGTCGATGTTTTGTGTATTGGGATGGCCTCTATCATTCATTCTCTATTAGCTATTTTCACAATAATTTTTGGTAGATGTTTTTTAGCATTATGAAAAATCATTCATGTCAAATCTTATCATACAAACATCAGCTAACAAATTCAGAACAGTTTATTACAGTATATTAATAGGTAAACTTGGAATTTTGTTAATTTGACATTACACATTTTTAGGATCACATCTACATTGAAAAGGAGAAATTATATAAATTAGAAGTAGCGAGTTGTCTGTCTTTACCGGAGCTGCGTAGAGAGGCCAAGCCCGCGGGGAGTCGACAAGCACAGAAGTCTGCGCACTGGAACACTGTACTAGGACCGAGAAGGCAAGAATTGAAGCAGGCCACTTTGAAGGGGTTTGCGCCGCAGTCCACGCCCTCTACTTGCACCTGCTCCAGGACCAGCCCCAGCACGAGTAGGCACACGATCGCACTCTCCAGACCCTTTTTGCCTCCTCCCATGGCTATGGCTGCCGGGCTCTCTTGCAGAAGGCACGAGTACTAATGGGGGCTTTTGGTTGAAGGACTGATGAGATTAGAGTGAGCTCGATGGGCTCCTGGTATCGATTTTTATACTAGGAGATGATGGCCGTGGGAGTGTCTAGATGAGTACTGGTTGTTGCACGTGAAAAACCAAAGCACACCGGGGCCATAGTTTCTTTTCTTCTCCCACACGGGGCAAAAAGTTGGATCGATGGCGCGCGGACAAAGTTGGCCGGAGCCGCCGACGACGACGGTGACGGTGTTGTGACCTGCACGAAGCTATCCAGTAGGATGTTACGTGCAAGCCGGCGAGTTTTTTTTTACTACATTTCTATAAAAATATACTCGTATATACAATGAAATGCGTTTTTGACGTGAGCTACACAAACAAAATAAAGTAATGTATTTTGGCACAAGCACATTTTGTTTAGATTTTCTTTTGAAACTTTAAAAATCCGATTTCACTCTAGCAGGTCCTATTTTGTCGCAGCATGCAACTATGGGGCGGGGTTTGGACAAAATACAAAAAAAAAATTCAAAAAATTCCATTTTTTTTGTGAGAAGCATTGACAAAAGTTCTAAGTGCTTGCAAAAATTCATCATGAAATCACATTCCTGTAAGGCGTGGCAAAAGAAAAACAAATTCAGTGCTCCAAAATGCTTTTGAAAGTAGCATTTTCAGAGTACCGATTTTGTTTTTTTTTGGCACGCCTTCTAGAAATGTGATTTCATGACGATTTTTTGCAAGCACTTAAAACTTTTGTCAATGTTCTCCCAAAAAATAATTGGATTTTTTTGAACTTTTTTTATTTAGTTTTGATTTTACTGTTCACCCGAGCTCATTTGAGCTCGGGTGCAGAAACTCTGCGTCCGGGAGTGTCGTATTATATGCCAACGAAATACCTTTTCTTTTTTGTTGGGAACGATACGTGCATGCCAGAAAGACATCTCTTTGCTGTACACATGTGCATGACTTTGAGGTTTGAGCTGGCGATGTATATCAAACAACGTGTGACCAATGTCACCTTGGTTTTTCATGTGCAAGATTTGTAGATTGCTGATCACGCTTGCCGCGGGAAGTTTTTCGTGTGTAGATACATGGCTCTATATGACATCTAAACTAGAGCTTTGTTTTTTCCCCTATACTACTCCTATCTTTAACTTTAAGAGAAAAATATACTTTTCATCTCTTAACTCTTGACAAAGTCTAGATTTAATCCTTTAACTTTAAAACCAGATTAGTTGCATTCTAAACTTTTAAAACCAGTAATACTATTTTTTACAAAGAACAATCCTACCTTGTTTACACGTCCACTGAATGCACCATTGTAAATTACTTTCATTTTTACAAGCAAGGCAGGAGCTCTATCGATTTCATTAAGAGAGAACTAATTCAGAGTTGACCGGTTTAAAAGAAAAACAAGGCTGAAAACCAACATGAACCAACACCGACACCAACACAAACATGCCACCACCACCTTACATGACCACAATCCGGAGCGATAGTAAGCAAGATTTTCGATGACGACTTCAAGAAGGAAAAACAATGCCCGAGAACGCCGTCCTCACCGGCATCAACCCCCATCAATCAATAAGCTTTCGCATGGACCCCTGCATGACCGCCCCGCCAAAAATTGGGATAGATCAATCCTAGCCATTAGGTTCCGATGCCACTCCTCGCCGACCAGTCACAGATTAGCGTGAAGAAGTACTCTTCGACAATATAGGAGGAGGACGCCCATGGGCACCGACATCACGGGCAACGACCCCCGACCAAGAACAAGGCTTTCGCCCAGAGTATTATGCCTCCCCGCCTCTTATCCAAGGTAGGGGCCAGGCCCCTGCGAACATCAACAACGGCGAACCAAACCAAAAGGAAAAAGAAACGCCGCGGCCTCCACAACACCATGGAGGGCTGCCTGCATACGTGTTGGCACCACCACCACCACTACTACGAGTAGTCTTGAAGCCACAATGCAGCAACCGCCTCGCCTCCGCGCTGTCGACGAATGCCAACCTCGCCGCCAACTAACGCTCTAGCCTGCTGCCCGTGCAGCCGCGACCAAAGCACACCAACGACGCCCACCACCAACACCAGTGTGCTACCACTCGCCACGCGCCGCACTGCCGCACCCATCGCCGCTTCTACGCCGTCCGGTAGAGGAAAAAGTGCAGCTGTGCCGTCACCGACCCCAAGAGGTCACCTCCAAAGACGGAGCAGCAGATCAGGCGCTGCCCCGATCTGAGCCCTTTGAGCCGGCGCGCGAGCAACCACCGCCACGCAGCACTGGGGTCTCCCAGACAGAGTTTATACCCACAGGCAAATGATACAACATACACCATTATATCTCAGTCATGGTAGTGCATCAGGGCAGCAACATGGCATCCATCATGATGGCTTTTATTTCGAACAAGGAATGGACATACACACACATAAAACAGGGTGACACACTGGTTTGGATACTCTCGATGGGATCCAATTTTATTGAACGCAAAGGTGAGACACGACCTTGCCCTGTGAAATCTCAGACCATGGACACGCATCAGTACGCATCAAGGGATGGGAGGCCAGCATCACCGTTACAGAAACTGACACAAGCATCAGCACAATTTTCCACATAGAGTTTCATCTCTTCATCGTCAGCAGCTGGTGCCCAAATAACATATTATGTGTCAATAACTAGCCTTTTTCATCAATTAGTTTACAGGAATGCAAATACAAGATGAATTTTCTTTACCTGCGTTGACCATGTAGTCACACACGGAAGACCTACATCCCAAGTTGCAGTACTCAATGGTGTCTGGTTCATCTGTCAAATTAAAATATATAGCGTGTAAATAAAATCCTGTCCGAAACAAATAATTCCTCACTTACAATATGCTTTGGATATTCACATGGCCTCTATCATTCGTTCCTTGTTAGTTATTTTTCCTATTACTTGTTGGTAGAAAATCGTGAAAGAAAAACTTGTGGAAAAATATCCATGGCAAATCTGATCATCTAACGCCATCTAACACATTCAAAATACGTTATCATATTAGTAAGAAAACTAGGAAATTTTAACTTGACTATATGCTTATCAGAATGACATCTATTCTATTTTAAAAAAAGAGGTAGTATATAAAATAGAAGGAGTTCATTCTCTTTACCTGAGTTGGACTCAAGGGCCAATTTAGGGAAGCCTTTAGGGCAGCTTAGGCCACTTGAGATTTTACACCTACAGACGCCTGCGCATAACTTCTGAGCACCACGGGCGCGGCAAAGGTTGTAGCAGTTTCTTCCCAGGGTGCTCCTGCAGCAGCTCTTGCCTTCTACCTGCAGCTGTTCCAGAACCAACCCCAGTATGAGTAAACACACTATCACACCCTTGAAGCCCTTGCTTCCCATGGCTGGCAGGCTATCTTGGTTGATGGATTTGGTTGATGGATTGCTGAGACTAGGCTTGGATGGCTCATAGTTATAGGAGATGGTTGTTGTGGCATGTGGGATGTTCACGTGACGGTTGTTGTATGTAAATGTTGCGTGTTCATGCCAGCCATGTATTTTTTTTCTTTTTTGGTGAAATCTTGCCAGCCATGTAAAGCGGATGAAAACAAAAACTCCTAACTGTGAGTGTGTTTGGAGGGCTAATCTTCTTCCAAACTCCACTGGCAATCTTTAACCACACGCAACAATGACAGATCAATTGCTAGTTGCATATCACTCCTTAAACATGTTTTTTTAAAGAGCTTATGGACAAATATCGCACCTTGTCTTTCTTGCCTTGCCAAGGAGCCGACTCCGCCAATGACAACAAAAGTGTCTTTAATCACGCGTGGCAACGGCAAAAAGGCAACCTTATGGTTGTCATCCATCCCAAGAGAAATTTGATTGAAATCGTGTGTGGATGATAAAGATGATGGTTATGGAATACGTGGAAGCGAACATGTTTGTATCAATCCATCCGCGCCCACAGTTCACATGGTATGTCACTTACAGGTTGGTAATGCAAGCGCATCCCTCTCGAAACAAAATTTTTTGGCAGTTAGCTAGTTCTTGTCTTCATGTGCTTTAGGCTTTTCTCAGCGCTCCATGATGCTAAGAATGCCACGTAGGCAAAAAGTTGACATAGCAAAGAAATTAAGAAAAACAGGGAGAATCGAGACCCGAGGAAGAAATGATGTAAGCGAGCAAATCTATGCAAAACACATAGCATGAGGAATTTTTGTTGCTAAACAATCAAATGAAGGAAACTTAGCTACAATAGGCTAAGCACCTATGCATGCATTGGGGAGTTTAGTTTATAAATTCTTTGATGCACTTAGCACCTTATCTAATCACCTTTGGTGGATCCAGAAACCTCTCGAAGGCCGAGCAAAGCACAAACTAAGGTATCTAAGATCGGAAATCCAACTCGGTGCCCAGGCTCATCTGCTCCCGCTTAGAAAAAAAAATCAAAATAAATACTAGAAAATTCAAAAAAATCCAAATTTTTTTTGGGTGGTAGATAATTTGATGCGTGAGGTCCGCTCTAAATTTCAACACATTTTGATATTTTTGCAGCTCTCGGCAAAAAAGACAAATCGGGTCAGAACAGTGTGTGAACAGTAAATATTTTTATAGACCCCCATTTTGTCTTTTTTGCCGAGAGCTGCTCAGATATCTAAATAAGTTGAAATTTGGTGCGAACCTCACGCATCAAATTATCTACCACCCAAAAAAATTGGAATTTTTTGAATTTTTTTAGCATTTGTTTTGAATTTTTTTTCTGAGAGGGGGTGCAGATGAGCCTTGGAGCACAAACTCCGTGTCCATCTAAGATGCCATTTTTAATTAAAAAAACATCATATGAAAAATGTCTAACATAAGGTGTCGCATCAATGGTAGATTCACTCAAGAGTGAGCACCATTAGTTTGTTCTAGAACACAACTGATCTCTACCTGGGATCAGGAAAGTTTGTATGATCAGATAATACAATTTTGTTGAAAAAAATTAACAATGAATCTTTCACAAACGGATGGCGTGCGTGCTTGGGAAGAGATGGGAGTGACATGTGTCCGAGCAGAAAAGCAAATAAGAGATAATAAAAGGGATAGACCCAGGTATTGACGGGTGGGCCACAGTCCACCATAAGATTTCCTAATCATTTATTTATCATAGCGAGCAAATGTTGAATCTTGCTTACTGCGAGACGAAATGAGCGGTCGCCTACGTCGCTCATTCAAGTGGGCCAACCCAACAACGGTTTTGAAAAGCTTCCATGTGCCATTTTGAGGAGCTTCTATGTACAGTAGGGACTGATTTTTTTTTGGAACCTTCCGTGCTTTTTCGGAAGCTTTCAGACTTTTTTTCCTTTCCAATATTTTTTCTACCGATTTTTATACTTTTTTCTTTCTTCGTTCCTGTTATTTTTTTTCTTTTTCTTTTCATGTTCTTTGTAAAATAAAAGAGTGAACATTTTTATATGGCATGAACTTTTTTAAAAAAAGTGCGGACAATTTTTCACATTTTCATAAAAAAAATATGTTGCGAACATGTAGTCATATGCCGTGAAAATTCTCCAAAATTTACACTATCTATTTTTTACATTTTCATGAACATTTTTATAAATGCTGAAATCATTTTTCAATGGTAAAAAACACTTTTTATAAGTCACGAACTTGTTTTAAAAATTGAGTGAGCACATTTTTGTATTTCATGAACAAATTTTAAACGAGTTTTTGTTAGATGGTACACCATTTTTTAAATGTCACGAATATTTTTTATAAATTAGTGAAAATAGTTGGTGTCATGAAATTTTTATTAAAAATGCATGGACACTTTTTCTGAGCTGCTTGAACGGTTTTCCTTTTCTTTTAGCACAATCCACTAGGTTAATTCGTTAATAATCATCGGAATGCAAAGAGTGTTATGGGGCAGACCAAGCCATGTGTGTCTCCCCTGATCTAAAGTAAATGCAAACCTAGCTAAATTGCGGGCTTCGTAATTTGAGCCTCTTTTTTCATGAACGAAATTACTTAAGGTGAAAGAAGATCTAGAAGCATTAATATCCTTGAAAATCACCTCATATTTAGGCAATCCGTCGCCATATGCACCCTCTCGAGATTCAAGTCAATAGCCAAGGCAATGCCTTCGCAACAAGCAATAGCTTCCAGGTCTGCAGGATCAGTAACTCCCGGCAAGACGAGAGCTAAAGCGCCCATATATAATCACTGATCATCCTGACCTACAGATGCCACCATCCACATTTATTTTGGTCGATCTGTTCTTCCTATACAAAATAAGAGCCATTCTTGGTAGCTGGGCGTGGCCCATTTCATCTGATGTCGTAGCCGAGGCGGTCGTCATTCTACCTAAATGCGAGGGAAATCCTTATTTGACGCATTTGGTGTCAAACTGTCGGCCAATTGCACATACGAAGCGACCGAGCAAGCGATTGGGCATGCCCATCTGTAGCATAGGTACATCTTTCATGTTCCGCTTTTGGGAATTTTCTAGAAGGTTTCCAATGATTTTTATCGGTTTTGGTAACCTTCTAGAAGGTTCCTGGACCAGTTTTTCTATTTTTCCTTTTCCATTATTGCTTTTGTTTCTATTTCTTTTTCTCTCTCTCTCTTTTTGGTTTTTCATTTTTATTTTGTTTCTGTTTTTCTGATTCTATTTTTGGTTTCTTTTGTTCGAAAATTCCATAAATATGATCACATTTTCCAAATTTCTTCACAATTTAAAAAAAGAGTGTGTTTCAAAATTTGTTTAAGAATTTCAAAAATCTTCTCATTTTCAAAAAAAAAAAATCATGTTTCATGAAATGGTAAAGAATTTCAAAAAAAATGTTGCTTTGAAAAATTGTTCACAATTTCCAAAAAAAAAACGTGCTTCAATAAATATTTAGTAACTTCCAAAAAAATATAGTCTTCAAAATTTGCACAAATTAAAAAATCATGTTAAAATGAATGTTCAGGAATTGCAAAAAATGCTCTTGTTTTCAGAATTTGTTTGCAATTTTGGAAATATGTTCATTTTTTAAAAATGTTTAGGAATTTCAAAAAAAATGTGAACGGTTTCAACATTTTGTTCAAAATTTAGACAAAACTTCCCAAGTTTCAAATTTTGTTCGGATTTTGTAAAAAAATGTAAAATACAAATTTGTTCGCATTTTCAGAAAGTGTTCACGTTTTATAAAAATTATTGTTAATTTACCAAATGTTCCCGTTTCCTTCTTTCAAAATTTAGAAAATGTTTGTGATTTCAGAAAATATTCAAGATTTACAAAATAAAATTCACATTTTTCAAAAAACATATAGTCGTGTTTTCAAAAAATGTTTGTAAATTTTGAAAACTGTTTGCAAAATTCAAGAGAAAAATCATAGGTTTTGAAAAAGGTTCGCATATTTGAAAAAATGTTCGTGATTTCAAAATAAGGTTCAAATTATGAGAAATATTTAATAGTTTTTCTAACAGTGTTTATGTTTCCAAAACATTTCAAAATTTAAAAAATGTTCATTTTAAGAAAGTGCGTTAGGTAGAGTAGATCGGTCAGTCATTATAGTATGCCCCTTCGAGTTGAGAGTTCTTAAAACAACGGCCATGTATGTGTCACCAAAACTAGTTGGGTTTGTTGGCAAGCAACACGCTCACGACCGTGTGAGGTCCCAGGTTCGGTGCCTAGCAAGCATACAATTTTTTTGGATTTTCGACCACGCGCTACAATGCACGCTCACTGCTGAACTAGCTCATGGCGGACTCCCCATGTGTGTTTGCTCGATAATATGTTGTAGAATGCGACATATAGGAGGTCCCGAAAGTGAGACATAGACATGCCTATCATAGAGAAGAAATTACATAAAAGTAAAGGAAGACCCAGCTTGGCCCAATATTCTATGGAAATTAACTACTGGCCCACTTTCCCAAAATATTGGGCCGCAACTGATTGCATGAGTGGCAAGAACTTTTTTTCGATTGAGGTGGCATCCAGTGTATATGAGATGGGGGAGACTGATAAGGGCAAAGTAGATTTGAGCTAGAAATGTAGTACACTATCAAACGCCACGCCCAATGTCACGTTGTTTCTTGGGCGCGCCTCTCCGGTTTGGTCCCTCCTTGAAAGTGCAACTAATTCTCAGGTGGTTTTGATAATTCATAACAACATATAACTCATTGAACTAATATCCATTCAAGTTAATTATTTTAAAAACTTCAATGATTGGCATGGCATTGACTAGAGATGTGGACCCCTCAAAATGCTAAGGACAAAGATTGGCAAAGGCTCAAGACTCTTCATTTTCATTTTAGTGATCAAAGATCACATTGAGTTTATAGGAAAGCCAATACTATTAAAAGGGGATGAGGTGTTGCTTAATGGTCTACTTGCTCAAAATGCTTAGTGATATTGCTCCAAAACCCTCAGCCACTTTCCCATTTTCCACATATGTCCAAAACCTAAAGTCAAAACTCGGCCCCACCGATTTGATCTATCCGGCGCCACCGAGTTCTGTTGACACAACCACTACCAGAAACCCTAGACAATTCATTCTCACCGGTACGGATCTGGGTCTCACCGAGATGGCATTACAAACTCTCTGTTTCCCTTCATAACATTTCGGTCTCACCGAAATGAGCGATCGGTCCCACCGAGTTTGCCTGACCAACTCTCTGTTTGCTCATTGCTGAAATCGGTCTAACTGTGTTCATGCAATTGGTCTCACCGAGATGAGGTTTTTCCCTAGCCCTAGCACAACGGTCCCATCGAGATTCCTAAGGTTCACGTTTTGAACTGAATCGGTCTCACCGAGTTCTTCTATTCGGTCTGACCGAGTTGGGTCAAATGTGTGTAATGGTTGGATTTTGTGTGGAGGCTATATATACCCCTCCACCCCCATCTCCATTTGAGAGAGAGCCATCAGAACGTGCCTACACTTCCACTACTCATTTTCTGAGAGACAGAACCACCTACTCATGTGTTGAGACCAAGACATTCCGATCCAACTACAACAATCTTGATCTCTAGTCTTCCCCGAGTTGCTTTCCATTCAAATCTTCTTTCCACCATAGCCAAATCTATGAGAGAGAGAGAGAGAGTTGAGTGTTGAGGAGACTATCATTTAAAGCACAAGAGCAAGGAGTTCATCATCAACACACCATCTATTACCTTTTCGAGAGTGGTGTCTCCTAAATTGGTTAGGTGTCACTTGGGAGCCTCCAACAAGATTGCGAAGTTGAACCAAGGAGTTTGTAAGGGCAAGGAGATCGCCTACTTTGTGAAGATCTACCCAAGTGAGGCAAGTCCTTCGTGGGCGATGGCTATGGTGGGATAGACAAGGTTGCTTCTTAGTGGACCCTTCGTGGTGTGCCCTCCGTGGACTCATGCAACCGTTACCCTTCGTGGGTTGAAGTCTCCATCAACGTGGATGTACGATAGCACCACCTATCGGAACCACGCCAAAAATCTCCATGTCTACATTGCATTTGCCTTTTCCAAACCCTTCCCCTTTACCTTCATATGCAATGTTTTACTTTCCGCTGCTACACTCTTAGAATTGCATGTGTAGGTTGATTGCTTGACTTGTGCTAAGTTGCTAAAATCTGCTAAGACTTAAAATTGGGAAAAGGCTAGATTTTTATTTGGTCAAGTAGTCTAATCACCCCCCTCTATACCTACTTTCGATCCTACAAGTGGTATCAGAGCTTTGTTCTCCATTTGCCTTGATTTCCATAGCTTTTGGTGATCATAGCCTTGGTTTCATAACCTAGGAGAGTATGGCGTCTAGCGAGGGAAATTAGCACCGTAGAGGTCCTTACATTGATGGTACTAATTTTTCTAGTTGGAAGCATAAGATGAAAATGCATATTCTTGGTCATAACCCCGCCATTTGGGCTATTGTGCGTATTTGTTTGCAAGGTGAATACTTCGAGGATAGAAGAGAACCGGATCGTGAAGCGACCGTAGAAGAATTGAAGATGTTGCAATACAATGCTCAAGCTTGCAATATCCTCTTCAATGGATTGTGCCCTGAAGAATTTAACAAAATTAGCCGTCCTGAGAATGCAAAGGAAATTTGGGATATTTTGGTTGATATGCACAAAGGTACCGAGTCCGTCAAGGAATCCAGATAGGATGTGCTTCAAAGTCAACTTGACAAGTTCAAAGTGAAGGATGGTGAACGAGTCGCTGAAATGTACTCTACGCTTGCTCTCATCACAAATGAGATCGCCGGCTTAGGAAGCGAAGAGATGACCAACAGATTCATCATCAAGAAGATCCTAAGAGCCTTGGATGGAAAATATGATACCGTATGTGAGGGAGTCCTGGATTAGGGGGTCCTCGGACAGCCGGACTATATGCTTATGCCGGACTGTTGGACTATGAAGATATAAGATTGAAGACTTCGTCCCGTGTCCGGGTAGGACTCTCCTTTGCATGGAAGGCAAGCTTGGCAATTCGGATATGTAGATTCCCTTCTCTGTAACCGACTCTGTGTAACCCTAGCCCCCTCCGGTGTCTATATAAACCGCAGGGTTTAGTCCGTAGGACAAGAACAACAATCATAATCATAGGCTAGCTTCTAGGGTTAGCCTCTATGATCTCGTGGTAGATCAACTCTTGTAATACTCATATCATCAAGATCAATCAAGCAGGAAGTAGGGTATTACCTCCATAGAGAGGGCCCGAACATGGGTAAACATCGTGTCCCCCGCCTCCTGTTACCATTAGCCTTAGACGCATAGTTCGGGACCCCATACCCGAGATCCGTCGGTTTTGACACCGACATTGGTGATTTCATTGAGAGTTCCACTGTGTCGTCACCACAAGGCTTGATGGCTCCTATAATCATCTATAAAGATGCAGTCCAGGGTGAGGTTTTTCTCCCCGGATAGATCTTCGTATTCGGCGGCTTCGCACTGTGGGCCAACTCGCTTGGCCATCTGGAGCTGATCGATAGCTATGCCCCTGGCCATCAGGTCAGGTTTGGAAGCCTGAACTACACTGCCGACATACACGGAGATTTGATCTTCGACGGATTCGATCCCATGACAGGTACACCCTACAGTCGCGATGAGCATGACCTAGATCTGCCATCAGATGGTGTTCAGGAGATCACACCTGCAGCTGCCCTGGCTTTAAATCTAGCACAGAACATGCCATCTGAGGACGGGAGGATGGACCCTGCCGCGGAAGCCGCACACTCAACGGCGATAGCGCTGAACACAGATTTCACTTCCAATAAGGTATGTGTCATCGGACACTCGTACTCGTTTACGACCATAGACTCCGAACCGCGCGTATTCACGCTCACTAGATCTAACTGGGCACCGATCTTGGAGTTCAGCTCTGCAGACATCTTTCAGCACTCGCCCTTGGGCGGCGTGATAAACTCATTAAAATCTCTCTCCTTGTCAGGAGACTCTGGGCCAAACTATGTCCGGCTTGAGTGGGAAGCGGACGACGAAGGAATTCGTTACCCACCCACCACCCACTTAATAGCCACTGTCGACGACTTAACCGACATGCTTGATTTCGACTCCGAAGACATCGATGGTATGGACGATGATGCCAGAGAAGAACAGGAACCACCTCCCACAGGGCGCTGGACAGCCACCTCATCATATGACATATATATGGTGGACACACCCAAAGAAAACAATGGCGAGGATCCAAAGGATGCAACGGGGGGTAATCCTCTCAAGAAGCAGCCGAAGCACTGACGTTAGCGGCGCCGCTCTAAACCACGCCATGGTAGAAACAGTGATACCGACACAAGAGATAATAGCACTCCGGATGATGCCAAAGACGAAAACAATCCCGCCCAGCCAAGCTTCAGACAGGCCGGACGGGAGGATGGGCAAGCTAGCCCCGATGGACATGCCATGAATGAAGACTCAGAGGATGATAATTGCATGCCCCTCTCCGAAGACAAAGTGAGCCTCGGCGACAAAGAATTTACCGTGCCTGAGGATCCCGTCGAGCGGGTGCGCTTCAAGCGCCGACTTATAGCCACTGCAAAGAGCCTGAATAAAAAACAGCAGCAGCTTCAAGCTGATCAAGATCTGCTCACTAATAGATGGACTGAGGTACTGGCGGCCGAGGAATACGGACTCGAGCGCCCAACCAAAAGTTACCCGAGGCGTAGGTTGTTACCTCAATTCGAGGACGAGGCACTAGAGCCTATACTACCAGCACAGGATGCGGCTGACCGACCACCTCATGGCCGAGATAAAGTGGCGTATCAGTCCGAACACCAGCCCGCACCCAGCCACCAAGCAAATAAAAACATGAAGGCCCGGGGCTACATGCATGACCTGTGAGATGAATTGGAAAACAAAGCAGGATAGTCAAGATCGATCTATGGATCGCGGGGGCGCGCCCCAACGCGTAACGATGACCGCCACGCAGATATACTAAATACAAATCCGTCCGAGCCGAATATAGCAGACCAGATTCATCCGAACTGCGTCGCGATGTAGCCCGGCATAGAGGCGCCGCACACCCCCTTTGCTTCACTGACGAAGTAATGGGGCATGAATTCCCAGAAGGGTTTAAACCTGTAAACATCGAACCATATGATGGGACAACAGACCCGGCGGTATGGATTGGAGATTTCCTTCTCCACATTCAGATGGCCCGCGGCGATGATCTCCATGCAATCAAGTACCTCCCATTAAAAGTCAAGGGACTAGCTCGGCATTGGCTGAATAGTCTGCCAGAAAACTCCATTGGCAGTTGGGAGAACCTGGAAGATGCATTCCTCGACAACTTTCAGGGCACTTATGTGCGACCACCAGACGCTGATGACTTACGTCACATAACCCAACAGCCCGGAGAGTCAGCCAGGAAATTCTGGACTCGGTTCTTAACTAAAAAGAACCAAATCGTCGACTGTCCGGATGCCGAAGCCCTAGCGGCCTTTAAGCATAACATCTGTGACGAGTGGCTCGCCCGACACCTCGGCCAAGAAAAGCCAAAATCCATGGCAGCCCTCACGACACTCATGACCCGCTTTTGTGCGGGCAAGGATAGCTGGTTGGCTCGTAGCAACAGCACATCAAGAAATCCTGGCACTTCAGACACCAAAGATAGCAACGGCAAGCCCCGACTCAATAGACACAAGCATCGCAATAATGGCGATAACGCCGAAGACATGGTCGTCAATGCCGGATTCAGTGGCTCCAAGTCCGGTCAACGGAAAAGTCCATTTAAAAGAAACAATCCGGGCCCGTCCAGTCTGGACCGCATACTCGATCGCTCATGTCAAATCCACGGCACCCCCGATAAACCAGCCAACCACACCAACAGAGAATGTTGGGTATTTAAACAGGCCGACAAGCTAAATGCTGAAAAGAAGGAAAAGGGGTCGCATAGTGATGACAACGAGGAGCCCCGGCCACCGAACACAGGGGGACGGAAGAAATTTCCTCCCCAAGTAAAAACGGTAAATATGATATACGCCACCCATATTCCCAAGCGGGAGAGGAAGCGCGCACTAAGGGACGTCTACGTGATGGAGCCAGTCGCCCCAAAGTTCAACCCATGGTCTTCCTGTCTGATCACCTTTGATCGCAGGGACCATCTGACCAGTATTCGTCATGGCGGCTCAACCGCACTGGTCCTTGACCCTATCATCGACGGATTCCACCTCACATGAGTCCTCATGGACGGTGGCAGCAGCCTGAACTTGCTTTATCAGGATACAGTGCGCAAAATGGGTATCGATCCCTCAAGGATCAAACCCACCAAAACCACCTTCAAAGGTGTCATACCAGGTGTAGAGGCCTATTGTACAGGCTCAATCACACTGGAAGTGGTCTTCGGATCCCCGGACAACTTCCAAAGCGAGGAGTAATCTTCGATATCGTCCCCTTCCGCAGTGGTTATCATGCACTGCTAGGACGAACTGCATTCGCTCGATTCAATGCGGTGCCACCCTATGCCTACCTCAAGCCCAAGATGCCTGGACCCCGCGGTGTTATAATAGTCAATGGAAAAATAGAGCGCTCCCTCCGTACGGAGGAGCACACTGCAGCCCTTGCAGCAGGAGTATAGAGAAGCCTCCTTAGGCAGACCCTCAATTCGGCAATAAAGCCCCCGGACACCGTCAAGCGAGTCCGAAGTACTCTGCAATAGGATCGTCCGGCCTGTCCAGAGCTCTCCTAGCAATTCGGCCTTCGTCCTAGTCCCACTCAAGCGGTGAAGTTCGTGTCGTGCGTACATAATTACACACTTAAAATGCCATGGGCATGGACGGAGGCATAGCTAGACCACGGTCCACAATGCGGCTCAACCGCCCTGGACCCGCATACCTTCACTTTTTTCTTTCTTGCAGGTTCTTCTCTTCTTGAGGCTCTTCCGATAACCTGATCATCGACCCATCACGGGACAGACACACCAAGGAAGCAAGGAGCTTTGACGTACAAAGGGAATCCCCACGTGGTCTCTGCTAACGATCGCTATACCTGTTTTACATACCCACACGCAGCTCGCTCTTGGTTAGGGCATGTTAAATAGCCCTATTTGCTCATTGCACTACTTGTATACATACGCCTTGACGTATTATTCAAATAACAATGGAAAATAATTTGCAGCATCAACTTATTACTTTATTTTTTTCTTGACTGTTTATTTATTACAAATCGCACTCGTACATTCTGGTACGTTCAGTTCGCCAGGGGCTTCAGTGCACCCCATAACATGGCAAGAAAGTCCGAACACTTTGAACAGTGCGGCACCCCGAACTTATAGCACTATATGCATCAGCTCCGAATCATGTCTTGGGTCAATAGTTGGGTTGCCCGGCTCCTGTGCTTGCTACCCTACGTTCCGCTATATCGGCTAGGGTAGTAAAGGGATAACTACTGCAATTGTGGCCCAGTTCTTCCGGACGAGCACCTTAGTAGAGAAAGCCGAAAACTGACTATCATGATGCGGCGAGAGTTGGTCGCTGGTCGAGAGGTCTCAAATCCTTAAAGATTTTTTCCGCTTTGTGCGAGGAATCGGTCTTTGTCCGATTTAGGCGTGCATAGCGCCCCAAGTTCGGCCTTCCGAATACCAGGGGCTATGCCAAAATTTAAAAGTATAGAACTCCTATGGCTAAGTGAGGGTGATAAATTTGTATAGTCCGATTGCCTTGTTCGTTGGTCTAAACACCTCCTTAAAGGACCAAAAACATGGATAAAGAGTGCTTAGTTTATCTCGAACACCCCTGTGCTAGTTACATGGGGGCAGAAGCCGACGACTGGCCAACTCTCAGATTTTGTAAATGGACGCACAGGAGATAAAATTTTAAATCAACAAGTATTATATTAAGCAAATGAACTTGTTTCATATTATAGGATAAAATGAATGTATTCATTCAAAGATTACATCCTTGGTACATTGCTCCATCACAAGGCGGGAGCCCTTCAGGACACTATCATAATAATTTTCGGGTCGGCGGTGCTCCTTGCCCTTCGGTGGCCCCTCGGTCATCAGTGTCGTGGTGTCCATCTTCGCCCAATGCATCTTTGCACGGGCTAAGGCCATCCGCGCACCTTAAATGCAAACCGACCATTTTATGACTTCAAGTCGTGGGCAGTCACTCACAAGCCGCTTCACAAGACCGAAGTAGCTGTTGGGCATAGGCTCGGCAGGCCATAGCCGAACTATGAGGTCCTTCATGGCCAGTTCGGCTGCCTTGTGCAGCTAGACCAGTTGCTTCAGCTCGTTGCTCAAGGGCATCGGATGTTCTGTCCCAAGATATTGAGTCCAGAACAACTTCTCTGTTGAGCTCCCTTCTTCGGCTCGGTAGAACTCTGCGGCATCTAATATGCTGCGCGGCAGATCCGCAAACGCTCCTGGAGAACTCCAAATTCAGGTAAGTAAAAGGAAAGTCTCCTTCACATGCTTGCTTTGCATAACAAATGCCTTACCCGCCGCAATCTTCTTGGCCGCCTGGATCTCCTGGAGGGCCTTCTGGGCTTCGGCTCTGGTGTCTTGTGCGCTCTGGAGGGTCTTGGCAAGCTCGGACTCCTGGGTCTTAGAGTCACGCTCCAAGGACTCGTACTTCTGGACGAAATCCTGGAGCTCTTGCTGGACCTTGCTGACCCGGGCCTCTTGCCTCTCGCACGCAGCGCGTTCCTTGGCCGCTTTGTCCTCGGCCTCGGCCAGTGCCTTCTTAAGGGCCGACACTTCGGTCGTGGCCCCTATCAAAGTTCATGACACTTCTATCAGCAGAAACCATTTATCCTTTATAAGTATACAGGCAGGGTATTGCATACCTTGAATTTCCTCCAGCTGCCTCTTCATGAGGATGAGCTCTCCCTCGGTCCGCTCCAGGTCCTGCTTTAGTCCAGAGATCTCCGCAGTACGAGCGGCAACGGCCAGCAACGACGCCTGCTTATTTACATAGACATCTTATGTTAGACTCCTGCGAATATTATTTGATCCTCTGTTCGGCTTCTCTTTTCAAACACCAAATAGAGCATCAGGGGCTACTGTCTACATTGTGATATTCTCTCACTATTTTATTACTTACCCCAAAGCCTGTTAGAAGGCTAGCGCAGGCTTCGGTCAATCCACTTTTGGCAGACCGGACCTTCTCAATCACCGTACTCATAAGAGTACAGTGTTATTCATCAATGGAAGCGCTGCAAAGTGTTTCCAGCAAGCTGTCCGGTGCCTCTGGATGGACAGAGGTCATCGGTACAGGCATCTCGCCCTCCTTAGGGAGAGGCTGCCTGCCTGAATCTGGAACCACTTGGGTTTCCGGAGCCGTATTCGGCCGGGGGCCATACTGGCTGCAGCCCCCATTATCGGAGTCCATGGGGGTCTTCCCCCCATGTGCCCGGCGACTGGGATTTCGCCTGGGGGCATCTCCGGAACTGTCTTCCCTTGGCCTGGTATCCTTCGAGACAACACCTCGGTGTCGTCTGCGGCCCTGGGGGAGGAGGCTGTCGAAAGTGAATCGTTGTTCATCGCCGACAGGTCCAGAGACCCCTCCGAAGAGGAGGATATCTCGATGTTGGATTTGGCCGGGCTGCAGGTGCACGTCTGGCATGTTAAGAAGCAATAAAGCAAACATACCGGAAATACTATTGTGTCCGGATACTTACGACTTAGCCAGGGGCTTGACCCTGGATTCTCACTCCTCGCCGTTGTTGGTGGTCGCGGTGGTGTGGTCCGGAAGGAAGGTTATTCCGTTGTTGGACACCTCGGCCACCCCATGCGTGGCGGCCTTCCTCTTCTTTCTCCCCCTGGTAGGGGGGTGGATTTCCTCCTCCTCCTCCTCGTCTTCGGTGGAGGAGTGTGTCTTGGTGTCTTCGGACGTCATGTCCGATGCAACCTTGCGCCGGAGACCTTCTCTGGTCCCCGTGGCCGTCTTCTTGGCCTTCTTCTCTGGCACCTCATAGGGCGCCGGAAACAGCATCTTCGTTAGGAGAGACGATTCTGGATCTTCAGGTAGCGGAGCCGGATAGTCAATCTGCTCCGCTATCGCTACCCAGGCCTATAAAATTGGCATGGAGGCTTAGATTCCTCCCGCGGATGTGCTGGTAAAAGGCATATCTTGCAAAATATGAAAACTTACCAGATTGGCTCAGTGTTTTGCGTTGAGTCCGCGATCTTCGGTTATGGGCGGTGGTACCTCATTGGCCTTGAAAAGTACCTTCCAGACGTCTTCGTGCATCGTGCCTAAGAGCTCTCGCAGCGTCTGGTGTTCGGCCGGGTCGAACTCCCATAGATTGTAAACCCGTCTCTGACACGGAAGAATCCGGCGGAGGAGCATAACCTGGACCACGTTGACGAGCTTGACTTTCTTGCTTATCATATTTTGGACGCAGGTTTGAAGTCCGGTTAGTTCTTCCGCTGAGCCCTAGGCTAAGCCCTTCTCTTTCCAGGAGGTGAGCCGCATGGGGACACCGGATCGAAATTAGGGGGTCATTGCCCAGTTGGCGTCGCGCGACTCGGTGATGTAGAACCACCTCGATTGCCACCCCTTCACAGTCTCCACAAAGGATCCTTCGGGCCAGGTGACATTGGGCATCTTGCCCACCATGGCGCCTCCGCACTCTGCTTGTTGGCCGCCCACCACCTTTGGCTTCACGTTGAAGGTCTTCAGCCATAGGCTGAAGTGGGGCGGGATGCGGAGGAAGGCCTTGCACACAATGATAAAAGCCGAGATGTTGAGGATGAAGTTGGGGGAAAAATCATGGAAGTCCAGCCCGTAGTAGAACATTAGTCCGCGGACGAACAGGTGGAGGGGGAATCCCAGCCCACGGACGAAGTGAGAAAGGAATACTACCCTTTCCTGGGGTTTTGGGGTAGGGATGATCTGCCTTTCGGACGAAGTCCACGGACGGGTGGAGGGGGAATCCCAGCCCACGGACGAAGTCGATGTGCGATGTCTGTGGACAGGTATCCGGCCTCCCGAAGCTTCTTGCTGTCCTCCTTCCTGACGGAGGAGGCCATCCACTTGCCTCCCGCTCCGGACATGTTCGGAATGTTTTTTGCGGAGAAGGTGAACGCTTGGGCGATGGAGCTCGAGAATGGATGAGCAGAGGAAGAAGAAGGCATGGGTGAAAAAGGGGAACCCTTGTCTCTTTATAAAGGTAGCAGAAATCATGCGCCTCCCCACTTGCTCTAGAAACTCGCTTATTCCCCAAGCGTCGTACTAAGGCAATATGACAATGATGGAGCGTGTCATAATAAACGGAACGGTGGAAAGTTGCATGGCAATATATCTCGGAATGGCTATGGAAATGCCATAATAGGTAGGTATGGTGGCTGTTTTGAGGAAGGTATATGGTAGGTGTATGGTACCGGCGAAAGTTGTGCGGTACTAGAGAGGCTAGCAATGGTGGAAGGGTGAGAGTGCGTATAATCCATGGACTCAACATTAGTCATAAAGAACTCACATACTTATTGCAAAAATCTATTAGTTATCTAAACAAAGTACTACTCGCATGCTCCTAGGGGATAGATTGGTAGGAAAAGATCATCGCTCATCCCCAACCGCCACTCATAAGGAAGATATCAATAAATAAATCATGCTCCAACTTCATCACATAACGGTTCACCATACGTGCATGCTATGGGAATCACAAACTTTAACACAAGTATCTCTCAAATTCACAACTACTCTACTAGCATGACTCTAATATCACCATCTTCATATCTCAAAACAATCATAAAGCATCACAAAACAATCATAAAGCATCAAACTTCTCATAGTATTCAATGCACTTATATGAAAGTTTTTATTATACCCATCTTGGATGCCCATCATATTAGGACTAATTTTATAACCAAAGCAAATTACCATGATGTTCTAAAAGACTCTCAAAATAATATAAGTGAAGCATGAGAGATCAACAATTTCTATAAAATAAAACCACCGCCGTGCTCTAAAAAGATATAAGTGAAGCACTAGAGCAATATTGTCTAGCTCAAAAGATATATGTGAAGCACATAGAGTATTCTAATAAATTCCGATTCATGCATGTCTCTCCCAAAAGGTGTGTACAGCAAGTATGATTGTGTTAAACTAAAAAGAAAAGACTCAAATCATACAAGACGCTCCAGGCAAAACACATATCATGTGGTGAACAAAAATATAGCCTCAAGTAAAGTTACCGATAGACAAAGACGAAAGAGGGGATGCCTTCCCGGGCATCCCCAAGCTTAGGCTTTTGGTTGTCCTTGAATTTTACCTTGGGGTGCCTTGGGTATCCCCAAGCTTAGGATCTTGCCACTCCTTATTCCAAAATCCATCAAATCTTTACCCAAAAACTTGAAAACTTCACAACACAAAACTTCAACAGAAAATCTCATGAGCTCCGTTAGTATAAGAAAATAAACCACCACTTTATTGGGGGACAAATCATGGAAGTCCAGCCCGTAGTAGAACATTAGTCCGCGGACGAACGGATGGAGGGGGAATCCCAGCCCACGGACGAAGTGAGAAAGGAATACTACCCTTTCCTGGGTTTTCGGGGTAGGGATGATCTGTCCTTCGGCCGAAAGTCGATGCGCGATGTCTGTGGATAGGTATCCGGCCTCCCGAAGCTTCTTGATGTCCTCCTTCGTGACAGAGGAGGCCATCCACTTGCCTCCCGCTCCGTACATGTTCGGAATGTGTTTTGCGGAGAAGGTGAACGCTTGGGTGTTGGAGCTTGAGAATGGATGAGAAGAGGAAGAAGAAGGCGTGGGTGAAAAAGGGGAATCCTTCTCTTTATAAAGGTAGCAGAAATCATGCGCCTCCCCACTTTCCCTAGAAACTCGCTTATTCCCCAAGCACCGTACTAATGGCGCGGTTGGGTTACCCACACTCGTATTGATGAGAATCCCTTGATAAGGGGACACAATCTCTGCTTCGACAAGACGTGTCAATAAAACCGCCTCGCAAGATGTGCAGTAGCAGGTTGAAAAAACGGTTCGAATAACGACCGGGCCACGGCGTGATGTCACGCTTTGGAAAAGTTGTCAGCAGATTAGACTCGTGGAATATTGTACTCTCTATGGTGGAATGTGGAATTTGTTTTGTAGAGCCGGACACGATTCTTGTGTTCAAGACCTACTTTGGAGTATTCGGAGAAGGAACCCGCCTTGCAATGCCGAAGACAATCTGCACGCCGGACTCGTCGTCATTGAAGCCTGGTTCACGGGCTACTGAGGGAGTCCTGGATTAGGGGGTCCTCGGACAGCCGGACTATATGCTTATGTCAGACTGTTGGACTATGAAGATATAAGATTGAAGACTTCGTCCCGTGTCCGGGTGGGACTCTCCTTTGCGTGGAAGGCAAGCTTGGCAATTCGGATATGTAGATTCCCTTCTCTGTAACCGACTCTGTGTAACCCTAGCCCCCTTCGGTGTCTATATAAACCGGAGGGTTTAGCCTAGGACAGGAACAACAATCATAATCATAGGCTAGCTTCTAGGGTTAGCCTCTATGATCTCATGGTAGATCAACTCTTGTAATACTCATATCATCAAGACCAATCAAGCGGGAAGTAGGGTATTACCTCCATAGAGAGGGCCCGAACCTGGGTAAACATCGTGTCCCCTGCCTCCTGTTACCATTAGCCTTAGACGCACAGTTCGGGGGCCCCTACCCGAGATCTGCCGGTTTTGACACCGACAGTGTGCACCTTGATGCAAATGTTGCCCAACTACCAAGATCTCAAGCCAACGGAAGTCATTGGTAGAATTGTTGCTCATGAGATGTCACTCAAGGATAAGGAAGAGCTTCACAACAAGTCTAGTGGTGCTTACAAAGCTTCTTGTGATGCTCCTACAACATCAAGTGAAAAACAAGTCTTTGCTACTGTCGGTGTCAAAACCGGCGGATCTCGGGTAGGGGGTCCCGAACTGTGCGTCTAGGCGGATGGTAACAGGAGACAAGGGACACGATGTTTTACCCAGGTTTGGGCCCTCTTGATGGAGGTAAAACCCTACGTCCTGCTTGATTGATATTGATATTGTGGATGTTTACAAGAGTGGATCTACCACGAGATCAAGGAGGCTAAACCCTAGAAGCTAGCCTATGGTATGATTGTAATGGTTGTTCTTGTGTCCTACGGACTAGAGCCATCCGGTTTATATAGACACCGGAGAGGGCTAGGGTTACATAGAGTCGGTTACAATGGTAGGAGATCTACGTATCCGTATCGCCAAGCTTGCCTTCCACACCAAGGAAAGTCCCATCCAGACACGGGACGAAGTCTTCAATCTTGTATCTTCATAGTCTTGGAGTCCGGTCGATGATGATAGTCCGACCGATGATAGTTCGGCTGATGATGGTAGTCCGGCTATCCGGACACCCCCTAATCCAGGACTCCCTCAGTAGCCCCTGAACCAGGCTTCAATGACGATAAGTCCGGCGCGTATATTGCTTGGCATTGCAAGGCGGGTTCCTCCTCCAAATGATAGAAGATTGTGAACACCAGGATAGTGTCCGGCTCTGCAAAATAAATTCCACATTCCACCGTAGAGAGAATAATATATACACAAGTTCAATCTGCTGACATTTTTTGCGGCATGACGTCACGCCACTACCAAGCCATTACTTGAATCGTTTTTTCTCTACCACCTCAGCGCATTTAGCGAAGCGGTTTCCTTGGCACGTCTCGTTGAAGCAGAGATCGTGTTCCCCCTTAATCCGGGATTCTCATCAATACGGACGTGGGTAACCCAACTGCGCCATTGATGGTGACGCTTGGGGGATAAGCGAGTTTTACCAGGCCGGTGGGGGACGCGTAGACTTCGCCCGCCCATATAAGGGATAAGGATTCACCTTTTCACCTACGCCTTCTTCCTCCTTTGCTTATCCATCTCCGCGCAATCGAGCTCCAGCGCCCAAGCTCGCACATCTAGTCTCAACCTTCCCTAGTCATGTCTGGAGCGGGAGGCAAGTGGATGACCTCCTCCGTTACGGAGGAGCACATCGAAAGACTGCGCAGCGCCGGCTACCTGTCCGGCGACATCGCGCATCGGCTGCCCGACGAGGGGCAGCTCATCCCCACCCCCAGGCCCCATGAGAGGGTCGTTTTTCTTCCCCACTTCCTTCGCGGACTGGGCTTTCCACTTCACCCCTTTGTCCGGGGGCTCATGTTCTACTATGGCCTGGAGTTCCATGATCTGGCGCCAAACTTCATCCTCAACATCTCGGCGTTTATCGTCGTGTGCGAGGCGTTCCTCTACATCCAGCCCCACTTCGGCTTGTGGCTCAAGACCTTCAATGCCAAGCCGAAGGTAGTGAAGGGCACTCAAGCGGAGTGCGGAGGCGCCATGTTGGGCAAGATGCCCAACGTCCTTTGGTTCGAAGGGGCCTTCGTGGAATCCGTCAAGGGGTGGCAATCGGGGTGGTTCTATATCACCGAGCCGCGCGACCCTACGTGGGCGGCGGCCCTCGAGTTCAGATCTGGTATCCCCACACAGCTCACCTCCTGGAAAGAGAAGGGCTTGCTGTGGGGTAGTTCAGAGGAGCTGACGGGACTCCAAGCCTGTATCCAGAAGCTGGTGAAGAAGCTTAGGCTGGTTAACATGGTCCAAGTCATGCTCGTCCGCCGAATTCTCCCATGCCAAGAACAGGCATTCAATCTATGGGAGTTCAATCTGGAACAGCACCAGGCGCTGAGCGGGCTCTTCGACATGACGTACAAAGGCGCCTGGAGGGTGCTGTTTAAGGGCGCCGAAGCCCCCGCATCCGCGACTGAAGATCGCGGATTCCGCTCGCAGCGCCAAGCCGACGAGGTAAGTGATTCTACCCCTTTACGGGACACTTGCTTTTCATAGTTTGACTCTATGCGGGTTTTAATTTCCCCTTTTCCTTTGACAGGACTGGATGAGGAAGGCGCAGCAGATTATCTGCCCGGCTCCCATGCCAGAAAACCCAGTAGATGCCCATCTAGCGAGGCTGCTGGTTCCGGCACTGCACGTGGTGCCGGAGAAGAAGGCCAAGAAGGAGGCCACGGGTGCTCGAAAGAGTTCCCGTTTTCAGGTGTCCGACGACTCCGGGGCGGACTCCTCCCCTGAAAACGAGGAGGAGAAAGAGGACTCTCTCCCAGAGGAGGGAGAGAGGAAGAGGAAGGCTTCCCCAACAGGGGAGGCCGAAGGGTCCAAGAGGGGAAGGACTATTCCCCCGGACAGCTCCGCCAACATCAACGTTGGCGAGGAAGAATGGCCTTCAAGGGCTAGGCCTCCAGCGAGATCGTAAGTATCTGGATTCCTGAGTGATTTATAATTTCTTTTTCTGTGTCACATAGTGTCATTCTGATGCCGCATGCTGCCTGTAGTCCGGCCAATGATGATCTCCCTGCTTCATCGAGCGGGTCGTTGGCTCTGTCGGATGTAGATTCCATCCTGACCGCATCCACCCCTCGCGATACCGAGGACGCCGAGGTGGGATCCCAAGAAGGGACCCATCAGGGGGAGGCTCCGGAGGCGCCACAAGGCGTCCTCCCGGACTTTGCGCCGGACTCCATATCAGAACCCGCAGTGGTTCCCGAGTCCGGCCGGCGGCCCCTTCGCACGAAGGGCAAGACCGTGACGCCGGCGGCTTCCGTACAACTGGAGGCGCCGGACAATTTGTTGGAGGCGCTGTAGAGATGGCAAGTTTATCTTCTGTGCGGCCGTTTATTAAATCTGAGAGATGGCAAGTCGTCGGCTTCAGCCCCCATGCCACGAGTGCTGGGGTGTTCGGGATAAACTTGAGCACTCTTGTTCCCATTTTTGGGTCCATCTAGGGAGGCGCTCAACACAACGAACGAGGCAACCAGACTTATAGTGCTTGAACACTCTCACTTAGCCATAGAATTCTATAATTTTAAATTTCGGCGAAGCCCCTAGTATTCGGAAGACCGAATTCGGGGCGCTATCCACGCCTTCGTCGGACATTATCCGGAACTTCGCTCGAAGCGGCGTAGGTCTTTAAGGACCCGAAAGGACCTCTCGAACAGCGACCAGTCTCTCACCTTATCATGACAGTCAGTTTTAGCTTTCCCCACTGAGGCGTTAACCCGGCTCAACCGGGGCGCAATCACAGTGGTTCTCCCAGTGCTACCTTAGCCGATAGAACGGAATGTAAGGTGCCAAACATGGGAGCCGGGCAAACCCAACTATTGACCCAAGACATGATTCGGAGCCGATTCATATAATGCTATAAGTTCGGGGTGCCGCACTTGTGAAAGTGTTCGGACTTTATCACACCATAATGCGGGGAACATAAGCCCCTGGTGTATTTGGCCGTACCAAAATGTACGGATGCAACATGTCGTAAATGAACATATATATATATATAAGGTAATGCAATTATGGGCAAAAAGTGCTGCATTTTATTCGAGAAGAGCTGCTATGAGTGCGGAATGATACAAATAGTGCGAAAAGCAAGGTATTGGACGAATTAAAGGCGTCTCCCTCCAGGGGTAGGCCGCGGAATGGTGTATTTAACAAATTTAATGCTCGTAAAGGAGACCACCTGAGTGTTCATCGCGGCCTTTGTCCCTCCCTGGCTGTTGCATCATGAGTTCGGCAGGTTCGCCGCCGGACAGAGTTCTGTATAAAAAAGAGAGAAATAAAAGATAAAAAGAGCGACACACTTGGGAGCCCCTGGTGTGGTCGAACCGCACTCTGGGTCTGTTGTGGTTGTGCCTCTCCCCCTATGCCCATGGTATCTCCAGGGCGTAATTATGTACGCGGAGAGTTTGTCTTACAATTGTGCGAGGGCTGGGGTTGAGGCCGCATTGCTACGCGTGCTCGGAATGTGCCAGGTGGTCTTGATTGATGTTGCTCTGGGCGCGTTTGGCCGTGTCCGGTCGTTTAGCGGCCGGACTCGAAAATTCCCTTAAAAGGCTGCTCTGTACTTCTGCCGCGAGAGCCGCTGTATGTTCCTCCGTTCGGAGGGAGCGTTCCGTGTTTCCATTGACCGTGATGACTCCATGAGGGCCTGGCATCTTGAGCTTAAGGTATGCATAATGCGGCACCGCATTGAATTTTGCGAACGCGGTTCGTCCGAGCAGAGCGTTTATATCCACTGCGGAACGGGACTATGTCGAAGATTAACTCCTCGCTTCGGAAATTATCCGGGGATCCGAAGACCACTTCCAGTGTGACTGAGCATGTACAACTGGCCTCGACACCTAGTATGACGCCTTTGAAGGTTGTCTTTGTAGGTTTAATCCTTGAAGGGTCTATGCCCATCTTGCGCACTGTATCCTGATAAAGCAGGTTCAGGCTACTGCCGCCGTCCATCAGGACTCTCGTGAGGTGAAATCCATCGACGATTGGGTCTAAAACCAAGGCGGCGAATCCACCATGGCGGATACTGGTTGGATGGTCTCTTCGATCGAAAGTGATCGGGCAAGAGGACCATGGGTTGAATTTTGGGGCGACTGGCTCCATCGCGTATACGTCCCTTAGTGCACGCTTCTGCTCCCTCTTGGGGATATGCGTTGCGTATATCATGTTTACCGTCCGAACTTGAGGGGGGAATCCCTTTTGTCCTCTGTTGTTCAGCGGCCGGGTCTCTTCCTCGTCATCGCTGTGTAGCCCCTTGTCATTGTTTTCGGCGATTAATTTGCCTGCCTACTTGAATACCCAACAATCTCTATTGGTGTGGTTAGCTGGCTTTTCGGGGGTTCCATGTATTTGACAGGAGCGGTCGAGTATTCGGTCCAAATGGGACGGGCCCGGAGTGGTTCTTTTGAATGGCTTCTTCCGCTGACCGGGCTTGGAGCCTCGGAATCCGGCGTTGACTGCCGTATCCTCATTGCTGTCGCCGTTAATGCGGCGTTTGTTTTTGTTTTGACGCGACCTGCCATTGCGGTCCTTGTTATCCGGACTGCCAGCATTTTTGCTGAGGTTGTTGCTGCGAGCTAGCCAGCTATCCTCTCCCGCACAGAAGTGGGTCATGAGTGATGTGAGGGCTGCCATGGATTTCGGCTTTTCCTGTCCTAGGTGCCGGGCCAGCCACTCGTCGCGGATGTTATGTTTGAAGGCAGCGAGGGCCTCTGCATCCGGACAGTCGATGATTTGATTTTTCTTTGTTAAGAACCATGTCCAGAATTGCCTGGCCGATTCGTCTGGCTGCTGGATTATGTGGCTTAGGTCATCTGCGTCCGGTGGTCGCACATACGTGCCCTGGAAGTTGTCGAGGAATGCGGCTTCCAGGTCTTCCCAGCATCCAATTGACTCTGCGGGCAGGCTGTTAAGCCAATGCCGAGCTGGTCCTTTAAGCTTGAGCGGGAGATATTTGATGGCGTGAAGATCGTCGCCGCGGGCCATATGTATATGGAGGAGATAATCCTCAATCCAAACCGCGGGGTCTATTGTGCCATCGTAGGATTCAATATTAACGGGTTTAAACCCTTCAGGGATTTGATGATCCATTACTTCGTCAGTGAAGCATAGTGGGTGTGCGGCGCCTCTGTATTGAGCAATATCACGACGTAGCTCGAGAGAGCGCTGTCTTCTGTGTTCGGCCCCGCCGGAGTAGTTGTATCCGGCGCGACGGTATTCGTCGTGGGTCTTGGGGCGCCCACGTGATCCATAGATAGATCTGGATTGTCTTGCCTTGTCCTCCAATATATCCCGCAAGTCCGGCCCGTTCCCCCGTGGCTTCATGCTTTTTGAGCGATGCCGGGGTACGGTTTTGGTGGAGGGCTTGCATGCCTCTCTGTCGCGGCCACGAGGTGGTCGGTCTGCCGTATTGTGCGCTGGTGGTGCAGGTTTGTACGCTTCCTCCTCTAGTCGGGGGAGCAACTTGCGTTTTTGGTAACTTTTGGAGGGGCGTTCGAGTTCATACTCTTCGGCCGCGAGGACCTCGGTCCATCTGTCGGCCAGTAGGTCTTGATCAGCTTGAAGCTGTTGCTGCTTTTTCTTTAGGCTGTTTGCCGTGGCCATTAGCCTGCGTCTGAAATGCTCTTGTTCGACGGGATCCTCAGGCACGACGAATTCGTCGTCGTCGAGGCTTGCCTCGTCTCTAGAGGGAGGTACGTAATTATCATCCTCGACCTCTTCGTCTGCCGCCCTCTCGTGAGGGCTTGCTTCTGCCTCCTCCTGCGCTGGATCGTGCTGGAGGGGGTTGTCTTCGGCACTTTCTGGGGTGTTATTATCTCCTATGCCGGAATCTCTATTCTTGCAGTGGCGGGATTTAGAGCGGCGCCGCTGATGCCGGCGCTTGGGTTGTTTCTTTAAGGAATCAGCCTCCGTTGCTTCTTCGCCGTCCCCATCTTTTGGGGTGTCCACCATATATATGTCGTATGACGAGGTGGTCTTCCAGTGTCCTGTAGGCACTGGTTCTTGATAGTCTCCGGCATCGTCGTCCATACCGTCGATGTCTTCGGAGTCGTAGTCGAGTACGTCAGTTAGACCGTTGACGGTGGCTACGAAGTGGGTGGTGGGTGGGCCCTGAATTTCTTCGTCGTCCGCATGCCAACCATCCTGGCCGTAGTTCGGCCAGGGCTCTCCGGATAGTGAGAGATGCTTCAGCAAATTTAAGATATCGCCAGAAGGTGAGTGCTGAAAGATGTCCGCAGAGGTGAATTCCATGATCGGCGCCCAGTCGGATTCGACCGGCAGGGGCGCAGGAGGTTCGGAGTCCGGGAGAGAGTCCGGCACCATCGCCGTAGAAGTTGCAGCTCCATCGGCGCCCAGTCGGAGTCATGAGTTTTATGCGGGACAAGGTAAGTGTTCGGCTCCATCGCCGTAGAAGTTGCAGCTCCCGAGGCGGTGTCCAGCCATCCATCCTCGATTTGAGCGATCGGCTCCGGACTATGGGTCGGAGCGGATTCATGTGCGGCCTCCAAGGTGCTGTCCAGCGGCAGAGTTAGGTCGTGCCCATCGTGACAGCGCGGCACGCTCGGCTGTGGCTCAGATCCATCGAAGATCAAGTCCCCGCGGATATCGGCCGTGAAGTTTACGCTTCCAAACCTGACCTGACGGCCAGGGGCGTAGCTTTCAATCTGCTCCAGATGGCCAAGTGAGTTGGCCCGCAGTGCAAAGCCGCCGAATATGAAGATCTGTCCGGGGAGAAAAGTCTCACCCAGGACTGCGTCATTGTCGATTGAAGAGGCCATCAAGCCTATCGGTGACGACACAGAGGAACTCTCAATGAAAGCACCAATGTCGGTGTCAAAACCGGCGGATCTCGGGTAGGGGGTCCCGAACTGTGCCTCTAGGCGGATGGTAACAGGAGACAAGGGACACGATGTTTTACCCAGGTTCGGGCCCTCTTGATGGAGGTAAAACCCTACGTCCTGCTTGATTGATATTGATATTGTGGATGTTTACAAGAGTGGATCTACCACGAGATCAAGGACGCTAAACCCTAGAAGCTGCCTATGGTATGATTGTAATGGTTGTTGTTGTATCCTACGGACTAGAGCCATCCGGTTTATATAGACACCGGAGAGGGCTAGGGTTACATAGAGTCGGTTACAATGGTAGGAGATCTACGTATCCGTATCGCCAAGCTTGCCTTCCACACCAAGGAAAGTCCCATCCGGACACGGGACGAAGTCTTCAATCTTGTATCTTCATAGTCTTGGAGTCCGGTTGATGATGATAGTCCGGCCGATGATAGTTCGGCTGATGATGGTAGTCCGGCTATCCGGACAACCCCTAATCCAGGACTCCCTCAGCTACGTCTTGAGCTTGCGTTGGTTTTTCCCTTGAAGAGGAAAGGGTGATGCAGCAAAGTAGCATAAGTATTTCCCTTAGTTTTGAGAAACAAGGTATCAATCCAGTAGGAGACAACGCACAAGTCACCTAGTACCTGCACAAACAATCAAGAACCTTGCAACCAACGCAATAAAGGGGTTGTCAATCCCTTCATGGTCACTCGCAAAAGTGAGATCTGATAGAGATAGTAAAGTAAATATTTTTGGTATTTTTGTTGTATAGATTGGAAAGTAAAGATTGCAAAATAGTAAACGAGATGCGATATAATTGAAAAGAGATGTAATATAATAGAAAAGAGACCCAGGGGCCATAGGTTTCACTAGTTGCTTCTCTCAAGATAGCATGTATTACAGTGGGTGAACAAATTACTGCCGAGCAATTGATAGAAAAGTGCATAATTATGAAGATATCTAAGGCAATGATCATGAACATAGGCATCACGTCTGTGTCAAGTAGACCGAAACGATTCTGCATCTACTACTATTACTCCACACATCAACCGCTATCCAGCATCATCTAGAGTATTAAGTTCATAAGAACGGAGTAAGGCATTAAGCAAGATGACATGATGTAGAGGGATAAACTCAAGCAATACGATATAAACCCCATCTTTTTATCCTCGATGGCAACAATACAATACATGCCTTGTTGCCCCTACTATCACTGGGAAAGGACACCGCAAGATTGAACCCAAAGTTAAGCACTTCTCCCATTGCAAAAAAGATCAATCTAGTAGGCCAAACTAAACCTATAATTCGAAGAGACTTGCAAAGATATCAAATCATGCATATAAGAATTCAGAGAAGAACCAAATAACATTCATAGATAATCTTGTTCATAAATCCACAATTCATCAGATCTCGGCAAACACAGCGGAAAAGAGTATTACATCAAATAGATCTCCAAGAACATCGAGGAGAACTTTATATTGAGAATCAAAGAGAGAGAAGAAGCCATCTAGCTAATAACTATGGACCCGAAGGTATGTCGTAAACTACTCACGCTTCATCGGAGAGGCAATGGTGTTGATGTAGAAGCCCTCCGTGATCGGTTCCCCTTCGGCAGATCGCTAGAAAAGACCCCAAGATGGGATCTCACGGGTACAGAAGGTTGCGGCGGTGGAAAAGTGGTTTCGTGGCTCCCCCTTATGTTTCTAGGGTATAAGAGTATATATAGGCGAAAGAAGTATGTCGGTGGAGCTACGAGGAGCCCACAACGGTGGGGGCGCGCCTACCCCCCTGGGCACACCCTCCTGCCTCGTGTACGCCCCGTGGCATTTCTGACTTCAACTCTAAGTCTTCTGGATTGCTTTTGGTCCAAGACGATCATCGCGATGGTTTCATTCCATTTGGTATTCCTTTTCTACAAAACTCTATAATAGGCAAAAAAAACAGAAATTGACATTGGGCCTCCGGTTAATAGGTTAGTCCCAAAAATAATATAAAATAGCATATTAAAGCCCACTAAACATCCAAAACAAATAATATAATAGCACAGAACAATCAAAAATTATAGATACATTGGAGACATATCAAGCATCCCCAAGCTTAATTCCTGCTCGTCCTCGAGTAGGTAAATGATAAAAACAGAATTTTAGATGTGGAATCCTACCTAACATATTTATCTATGTAATTTTCTTTATTGTGGCATGAATGTTCAGATCCGAAACATTAAAGACAAAAGTTTAATATTGACATAAAATAATAATACTTCAAGCATACCAACAAAGCAATCATGTCTTCTCAAAATAACATGGCCAAATAAAGCTATCCCTACAAAATCATATAGTCTGGTTATGCTCTATCTTCATCACATAAAGTATATAATCATGCACAACCCCGATGACAAGCCAAGCAATTGTTTCATACTTTTGATGTTCCCAAACTTTTTCAATCTTTACGCAATACATGAGCGTGAGCCATGGACATAGCACTATAGGTGGAAAGGAACGGTGGTTGTGGAGAAGACAAAAAGGAGAAGATAGTCTCACATCAACTAAGCATATCAATGGGCTATGGAGATGCCCATCAATAGATATCAATGTGAGTGAGTAGGGATTGCCATGCAACGGATGCATTAGATCTATAAGTGTATGAAAGCTTAACAAAAGAAACTAACTGGGTGTGCATCCAACTTGCTTGCTCACGAAGACCTAGGGCACTTTTGAGGATGCCCATCATTGGAATATACAAGACAAGTTCTATAATGAAAAATTCCCACTAGTATATGGAGGTGACAACATAGGAGACTCTCTATCATGAAGATCATGGTGCTACTTTGAAGCACAAGTGTGGTAAAAGGATAGTATCATTGCCCCTTCTCTCTTTTTCTCTCATTTTTTTATTTGGGACTTTTCTTTTTTCATGGCCTCTTTTTTTTATATTTAGTCCGGAGTCTCATCCCGACTTTTGGGGGAATCATAGTCTCCATCATCCTTTCCTCACTGGGACAATGCTCTAATAATGAAGATCATCACACTTTTATTTACTTACAACACAAGAATTACAACTCAATACTTAGAAGAAAATATGACTCTATGTGAATGCCTCCGGTGGTGTACCGGGATGTGCAATGATTCAAGAGTGACATGTATGAAAAATTATGAACGGTGGCTTTGCCACAAATACGATGTCAATTACATGATCATGCAAGGCAATATGACAATGATGGAGTGTGTCATAATAAATGGAATGGTGGAAAGTTGCATGGCAATATATCTCGGAATGGCTATGGAAATGCCATAATAGGTAGGTATGGTGGCTGTTTTGAGGAAGGTATATGGTAGGTGTATGGTACCGGAGAAAGTTGTGCGGTACTAGAGAGGCTTGAAATGGTGGAAGGGTGAGAGTGCGTATAATCCATGGACTCAACATTAGTCATAAAGACTCACATACTTATTGCAAAAATCTATTAGTTATCGAAACAAAGTACTACTCGCATGCTCCTAGGGGGATAGATTGGTAGGAAAAGATCATTGCTCGTCCCCAACCACCACTCATAAGGAAGACAATCAATAAATAAATCATGCTCCAACTTCATCACATAACGGTTCACCATACGTGCATGCTATGGGAATCACAAACTTTAACACAAGTATCTCTCAAATTCACAACTACTCTACTAGCATTACTCTAATATCACCATCTTCATATCTCAAAACAATCATAAAGCATCACAAAACAATCATAAAGCATCAAACTTCTCATAGTATTCAATGCACTTATATGAAAGTTTTTATTATACCCATCTTGGATGCCCATCATATTAGGACTAATTTTATAACCAAAGCAAATTAACATGATGTTCTAAAAGACTCTCAAAATAATATAAGTGAAGCATGAGAGATAAACAATTTCTATAAAATAAAACCACCGCCGTGCTCTAAAAAGATATAAGTGAAGCACTAGAGCAATATTGTCTAGCTCAAAAGATATAAGTGAAGCACATAGAGTATTCTAATAAATTCCAATTCATGCGTGTCTCTCCCAAAAGGTGTGTACAACAAGTATGATTGTGTTAAACTAAAAACCAAAGACTCAAATCATACAATACGCTCCAAGCAAAACACATATCATGTGGTGAACAAAAATATAGCATCAAGTAAAGTTACCGATAGACGAAGACGAAAGAGGGGATGCCTTCCGGGGCATCCCCAAGCTTAGGCTTTTGGTTGTCCTTGAATTTTACCATGGGGTGCCTTGGGTATCCCCAAGCTTAGGATCATGCCACTCCTTATTCCAAAATCCATCAAATCTTTACCCAAAAACTTGAAAACTTCACAACACAAAACTTCAACAGAAAATCTCATGAGCTCCGTTAGTATAAGAAAATAAACCACCACTTTAAGTTACTGTAATGAACTAATTATTTATTTATATTGGTGTTAAACCTACTGTATTCCAACTTATTTATGGTTCATACCCCCTGATACTACTCGTAGATTCATCAACAAAAGCAAACAACACACGAAAAACAGAATCTGTCAAAAACAGAACAGTCTGTAGCAATCTGTAACTTTAGAATACCTCTGTAACTCTAAAAATTCTGAAATAAATTTTTGGACTTCAGTAATTTGTCTATTAATCAGCTGCAAAAATAATCAACCTAAAATCACTCTTACGTAAAAACTGACAACTATTCTCGTGAGCGCAAAAGTTTCTGTTTTTTACCGCAAGATCGCAAAGACTTCACCTATGTCTTCCCAAAGGTTCTACTTGGCACAAACACTAATTAAAACATAAAACCACATCTAAACAGAATATAGATGAATTATTTATTACTAAACATCAGCAAAAAACAAATAACAAAAAATAAAATTGGGTTGCCTCCAACAAGCGCTATCGTTTAACGCCCCTAGCTAGGCATTGAGATTTCGATGATGCTCACATGAAAGACAAGAATTGAAGCGCAAAGAGCATCATGAAACATGTGACAAACACATACAAGTCTAACATACTTCCTATGCATAGGCATCTTATAGGCAAACAAATTATCATAGCAAGCAAAAACTAGCATATCTTTTTGCATCAGGGGTCAACTGTGAGCCCTTATCTTTTTGCATTGGTGATGGATGAGGTCACAAGGGGTATACAAGGAGATATCCCATGGTGTATGCTCTTTGTGGATGATGTGGTGCTAGTTGACGATAGTCGGACGGGGTAAATAGGAAGTTAGAGTTATGGAGACAAACCTTGGAATCGAAAGGGTTTATGCTTAGTAGAACTAAAACCGAGTACATAATGTGCGGTTTCAGTACTACTAGGTGTGAGGAGGAGGAGGTTAACCTTGATGGCCAGGTGGTACCTCGGAAGACACCTTTCGGTATTTGGGGTCAATGTTGCAGGAGGATGGGGTTATTGATGAAGATGTGAACCATCGAATCAAAGCCAGATGGATGAAGTGGCGCCAAGCTTCTGGCATTCTCTGTGACAAGAGAGTGCCACAAAAGCTAAAAGGCAAGTTCTATAGGACGGCGGTTCGACCCGCAATGTTGTATGGCGCGGAGTGTTGGCCGACTAAAAGGCGACATGTTCAACAGTTAGGTGTGGCGGAGATGCGTATGTTGAGATGGATGTGTGGCCACACGAGGAAGGATCAAGTCCGGAATGATGATATACGAGATAGAGTTGGGGTAGCACCAATTGAGGAGAAGCTTGTCCAACATCGTTTGAGATGGTTTGGGCATATTCAGCGCAGGTCTCCAGAAGCTCCAGTGCATAGCGGACGGCTAAAGTGTGCGGAGAATGCCAAGAGAGGGCGGGGTCTACCGAATTTGACATGGGAGGAGTCCGTTAAGAGAGACCTGAAGGATTGGAGTATCGACAAAGAGCTAGCTATGGACAGGGGTGCGTGGAAGCTTGCTATCCATGTGCCAGAGCCATGAGTTGGTTGCGAGATCTTATGGGTTTCACCTCTAGCCTACCCCAACTTGTTTGGGACTAAAGGCTTTGTTGTTGTTGTTGTTGTAAGCAAAAACTAGCATATGCAAGGAAGTGGAAAGAAACAATAGCAATCTCAACATAACGAGAGGCAATTTAGTAACATGAAAATGTCTACAACCATATTTTCCTCTCTCATAATAATTACATGGAGGATCATAAGAAAATTCAACAAAATAGCTATCACATAACATATTCTCAACACGGTCCACATGCATGCAAAGTTGACACTCTTCCAAAATAGTGGGATTAACATTAACTAAAGTCATGACCTCTCCAAACCCACTTTTATCAAAAATTTCATAAGATTTAACATTCTCCAAATATGTGGGATCTAAAGTTGACACTCTTCCAAACCCACTTTCAATATTACTGCAAAATTATTATCAATCTCATATTCATCATGGGGCATCAATAAATTTTCAAGATCATAAGAAGAATCACCCCAATCATGATCATTGCAACAAGTAGTCGACATAGCAAAACTAGCATCCCCAAGCTTAGGGTTTTGCATATTATTAGCACAATTGACATCAATAGACTTTATAGTAAAATCATTGCAATCATGCTTTTTATTCAAGGAGCTATCGTGAATCTCTTCATAAATTTCTTCATCGCAATTTTCAGATTCATGAATTTCAAGCAAAACTTCATAAAGATAATCTAGTGCACAAAACTCACTAGCAATTGGTTCATCATAATTGGATCTCTTAAAAAGATTAGCAAGTGGATGAGGATCCATAAACTTTAGCAAGCGAAGATGCAAGCAAAAAGAAGGCACATGGTAACACAAACAAAGAAAAGATCGAACGGAAGAAGGGCGAAGAAAAGGGCAAAGGTTTTCTAAAATCGTTTTAGAAGTGGGGAAGAGGAAACGAGAGGAGAATGGCAAATAATGTAATGCAAGGGAGAAGAATTTATGACGGGTACTTGATATGGCTTGACTTGGCGTAGATCACGCCAACAACGGCGCCAGAAATCCTTCTTGCTACCTCTTGAGCTTGCGTTGGTTTTCCCTTGAAGAGGAAAGGGTGATGCAGCAAAGTAGCGTAAGTATTTCCCTCAGTTTTGAGAACCAAGGTATTAATCCAATAGGAGACGACGCACAAGTCACCTAGTACCTGCACAAACAATAAGGAACCTTGCAACCAACGCGATAAAGGGGTTGTCAATCCCTTCACGGTCACTCGCAAAAGTGAGATCTGATAGAGATAGTAAAGTAAATATTTTTGGTATTTTTGTTGTATAGATTGGAAAATAAAGATTGCAAAATAGTAAACGAGATGCGATATAATGGAAAAGAGATGTAATATAATAGAAAAGAGACCCGGGGGCCATAGGTTTCACTAGTGGCTTCTCTCAAGATAGCATGCATTACGGTGGGTGTACAAATTACTGCCGAGCAATTGATAGAAAAGCGCATAATTATGAAGATATATAAGGCAATGATCATGAACATAGGCATCACGTCCATGTCAAGTAGACCGACACGATTCTGCATCTACTACTATTACTCCACACATCGACCGCTATCCAGCATGCATCTAGAGTATATTAAGTTCATAAGAACGGAGTAACGCATTAAGCAAGATGACATGATGTAGAAGGATAAACTCAAGCAATATGATATAAACCCCATCTTTTTATCCTCGATTGCAACAATACAATACGTGCCTTGCTGCCCCTACTATCACTGGGAAAGGACACCACAAGATTGAACCCAAAGCTAAGCACTTCTCCCATTGCAAGAAAGATCAATCTAGTAGGCCAAAGTAAACCAATAATTTGAAGAGACTTGCAAAGATATCAAATCATGCATATAAGAATTCAGAGAAGTACCAAATAATATTCATAGATAATCTTGTTCATAAATCCACAATTCATTGGATCTCGGCAAACACGCCGCAAAAGAGTATTACATCAAATAGATCTCCAAGAACATCAAGGAGAACTTTGTATTGAGAATCAAAGAGAGATAAGAATCCATCTAGCTAATAACTATGGACCCGAAGGTCTATGGTAAACTACTCACGCTTCATCGGAGAGGCAATGGTGTTGATGTAGAAGCCCTCCATGATCGATTCCCCCTCCGGCAGATCGCCAGAAAAGGCCCCAAGATGGTATCTCACGGGTACAGAAGGTTGCGGCGGTGGAAAAGTGGTTTCGTGGCTCCCCCTGATGTATCTAGGGTGTAAGAGTATATATAGGCGAAAAAAGTACCTCGGTGGAGCTATGAGGGGCCCACGAGGGTGGGGGCGCCTACCCCTCCTAGGCGCACCCTCCTGCCTCGTGGACGCCTCCTGGTGTTTCTGACTTCAACTCCAAGTCTTCTGAATTGCTTTTGGTCCAAGAAAGATCATCGCGAAGGTTTTATTCCGTTTGGACTCCGTTTGGTATTCCTTTTCTGCAAAACTCTAAAATAGGCAAAAAAAAATAGAAACTAGCACTGGGCCTCCGGTTAATAGGTTAGTCCCAAAAATAATATAAAAGAGCATATTAAAGCCCATTAAACATCCAAAACAGATAATATAATAGCATGGAACAATCAAAAATTATAGATACGTTGGAGACGTATCAGTCTTCAATGAAGAATTGAGCTTAACGATGAAGAACTTTAACAAGTTCTACAAGAGTAGAAGCAAAGAGAGAAGTTCCAAGTCAAGGTCCTACAATGACAAAAGATCTTCTAGTCATGATCGCAATTGCTACAATTGTGGAAGACCCGAATACTACTCCAATGAGTGTATGGCTCCCTACAAAAGAAGAGAAGACTCGCCTAAAAGGAGAAATAAAAGAGATGAATCACCACCAAGAGAGAGAAGGAGTAGAGATGATCCTTGTGAATGAAGACCCTCTTGTAGAAGCAAGGATTCAAAAAAGTAGGACAAGTTATCAAAGAGCTACACAAGACGAAGACATCAAGTTCACGTTGGTGAATGGGTATCCGGTTCCGACTCCGACAACTACTCCGAGAGAAGTTATCACTCCAACTCCAAATATACTCAAGATGAAGGTGTTGCCGGTCTTGCACTTGTGTCATCCTAATCCTACGACATATTTGACTCACCAAATGAAGGGATTGGAAGATGCTTCATGGCTAAAGGCTCCAAGGTATCACACCCTGAGTATGTTGATTTAAATAGTGATGAAGATGATTTGCTAGGTGATGATGATTTACTTGTTGACAACACTTGTGATGAAAAATATGATGAAATTGATATTAATCATGCTAATCAAGATAAAATGAATGAAAATGATAAGAAGGAGATTGAGCATCTAACTGAAGAACTAAACACTCTTAAGTCAGCTCATGAAACTACTTTAAAGGATCATTGAGAGCTTTTAAAGACTCATGAGAAGTTGTGCTTTGAGAAGCTCAATTTGGAGCAAGAGCATGGGTTCTTAAAAGCAATCAATGATTATCTTCAAAAGAAAAGTTCTTCTTACATTGCCAAGCATTTACTCTTGTCTACTTACATGCCACAAGTAAAATCTAGCAACAAGAGCAAGAAAGATTCTTCTTCTAGTAGTAACAATAATCATGCTAAATCCAATATTGTTGCTTCTAGTAGTTCTCTTGATTTCACTAATGATTCTCTTATCCAAGTTACACTTGAGCAAGAAAATATCTTATTGAAGGGAATTATAGAGAAAGGTGTTTACAAGAGCCTTGCCGGAATTAAGCAATTTGAGGAAATTGTACGCAAGCAAGGAAGGCACTGGAAGAATCAAGGTGTTGGTTTTGAACGAAAGTTCAATGCCAATGGAGTTGAGTGGGAAGAATATCAATACCCCAAGACGAAGTTTGTTCCTCAACAAGAGAAGTATGACCCTACTTATTTCAAGGGAACACACGCTCAAGATGATCTTCCACCACAAGACCACAAGCAAAAAGGCAAAGACAAGCTTCAAGAGGAGATTGATGCATTTGAAGAAGCTCCTAAGGCCTTGGTCAAGTGGGTTCCCAAGACTACATCAAGTTCTACTTCATCAAGTACGACTACAACTCCAAGGATTCCCATCAAGTTGATGTGGGTCCCAAAGAAGAAGAACTAGAGAGTTCTTGAGGATGACTCTGCCAACATACTTCACTCATATTCACTTTGGCGAGGACAAGTTCAATCAACTTCCATATCTTGCACTAGTTCAAGGAGTCACAAACCCTCTTGTTGGTAGGTCAAGGGACAAGGTAACCAAATGCTTCCATGGACATCATCATATGTGTACTTCACTCTATGTCTATGGATATCCTTGTTTGTTCCTTGTGGGACTAACCCATGTAGGTATTGAAAGTGCAACTCACTCTAATGGATTGCTCCAAATGATATACATCAACATTGAGCACCCACATCTTCAACATCTACATGAAGTCATCACTGTTGGGGAACGTTGCAGAAAATAATAATTTTCCTACGGTTTCACCAAGATCCATCTATGAGTTCATCTAAGCAACGAGTGAAAGGAGAGATGCATCTACATACCACTTTGTAGATCGCGAGCGGAAGCGTTCAAAAGAACGGAGTTGAGGTAGGCGTTCTCGTCGTGATCCTATCACCGGAGATCCTAGCGCCGAACGGACGACACCTCCGCGTTCAACACACGTACGGTCAGCGTGACGTCTCCTCCGTCTTGATCCAGCAAGGGATAAGGAGAGGTTGATGATGATCCAGCAGCATGACGGCGTGGTGGTGGATGCAGCAGAACTCCGGCAGGGCTTCGCCAAGCTGCTGCGGGAGGAGGACGAGGTGTAGCAGGGGGAGGGAGGCGCCAAGACTTGGGTGCAGCTGCCCCCCTGCCCTCCTTTATATAGGCCCCCGGGGGGGCGCCGGACCTGGGAGATGCAATCTCCCAAGGGGGCGGCGGCCAGGGGGGTGGAGTGCCCCCCAAGGCAAGTGGTGCGCCCCCCCACCTAGGGTTTCCAACCCTAGGCGCAGGGGGGCCAAGGGGGGCGCACCAGCCCACTAGGGGCTGGTTCCCCTCCCACTTCAGACCACGGGGCCCTCCGGGATGGGTGGCCCCACCCGGTGGACCCCCGGGACCCTTCCGGTGGTCCCTGTACAATACCGGGTGACCCCGAAACTTTCCCGATGGCCGAAACAGCACTTCCTATATAGTTTTCTTTACCTCCGGACCATTCCAGAACTCCTCGTGACGTCTGGGATCTCATCCGGGACTCTGAACAACATTCGGTTTGCTGCATACTCATATTCATACAACCCTAGCGTCACCGAACCTTAAGTGTGTAGACCCTACGGGTTCGGGAGACATGCAGACATGACCGAGACAGCTCTCCGGTCAATAACCAACAGCGGGATCTGGATACCCATGTTGGCTCCCACATACTCCTCGATGATCTCATCAGATGAACCACGATGTCGAGGATTCAAGCAACCCCATATACTATTCCCTTTGTCAGACGGTATGTTACTTGCCCGAGACTCGATCGTCGGTATCCCAATACCTCGTTCAGTCTCATTACCGGCAAGTCACTTTACTCGTACCGTAATGCATGATCCCATGACCAGACACTTGGTCACTTTGAGCTCATTATGATGATGCACTATCGAGTGGGCCCAGTGATACCTCTCCGTAACACGGAGTGACAAATCCCAGTCTCGATCCATGTCAACCCAACAGACACTTTCGGAGATACCTGTAGTGCACCTTTATAGTCACCCAGTTACGTTGTGACGTTTGGTACACCCAAAGCACTCCTACGGTATCCGGGAGTTACACAATCTCATGGTCTAAGGAAGAGATACTTGACATTGGAAAAGCTCTATCAAAACGAACTACATGATCTTGTGCTATGCTTAGGAATGGGACTTGTCCATCACATCATTCTCCTAATGATATGATCCCGTTGTCAACGACATCTAATGTCCATAGTCAGGAAACCATGACTATCTGTTGACCAACGAGCTAGTCAACTAGAGGCTTACTAGGGACGTATTGTGGTCTATGTATTCACACATGTATTAAGATTTCCAGATAATACAATTATAGCATGAATAAAAGACAATTATCATGAACAAGGAAATATAATAATAATCCTTTTATTATTGCCTCTAGGGCATATTTCCAACAGTCTCCCACTTGCACTAGAGTCAATAATCTAGTTACATTGTGATGAATCGAACACCCATAGAGTTCTGGTGTTGATCATGTTTTGCTCGCGAGAGAGGTTTAGTCAACGGATCTGTGACATTCAGATCCGTATGTACTTTGCAAATATCTATGTCTCCATCTTGAACATTTTCACGGATGGAGTTGAAGCGACGCTTGATGTGCCTGGTCTTCTTGTGAAACCTGGGCTCCTTGGCAAGGGCAATAGCTCCAGTGTTGTCACAGAAGAGTTTGATCGGCCCCGGTGCATTGGGTATGACTCCTAGGTCGGTGATGAACTCCTTCACCTAAATTGCTTCATGCGCTGCCTCCGAGGCTGCCATGTACTCCGCTTCACATGTAGATCCCGCCACGATGCTCTGCTTGCAGCTGCACCAGCTTACTGCTCCACCATTCAACATATACATGTATCCGGTTTGTGACTTAGAGTCATCCAGATCTGTGTCAAAGCTAGCGTCGACGTAACCCTTTACGACGAGCTCTTCGTCACCTCCATAAACGAGAAACATGTCCTTTGTCCTTTTCAGGTACTTCAGGATATTCTTGACCGCTGTCCAGTGTTCCTTGCCGGGATTACTTTGGTACCTTCCTACCAAACTTACGGCAAGGTTTACATCAGGTCTGGTACACAGCATGGCATACATAATAGATCCTATGGCTGAGGCATAGGGGATGACACTCATCTCTTCTTTATCTTTTGCCGTGGTCGGGCATTGAGCCGAGCTCAATCTCACACCTTGCAGTACAGGCAAGAACCCTTTCTTGGACTGATCCATTTTGAACTTCTTCAAAATCTTATCAAGGTATGTGCTTTGTGAAAGACCTATGAGGCGTCTCGATCTATCCCTATAGATCTTGATGCCTAATATGTAAGCAGCTTCTCCAAGGTCCTTCATTGAAAAACACTTATTCAAGTAGGTCTTAACGCTGTCCAAGAATTCTATATCATTTCCCATCAAAAGTATGTCATCTACATATAATATGAGAAATGCTACAGAGCTCCCACTCACTTTCTTGTAAACGCAGGCTTCTCCATAAGTCTGCATAAACCCAAACGCTTTGATCATCTCATCAAAGCGAATGTTCCAACTCCGAGATGCTTGCACCAGCCCATAAATGGATCGCTGGAGCTTGCACACTTTGTTAGCATTCTTAGGATCGACAAAACCTTCCGGCTGCATCATATACAGCTCTTCCTTAAGATAACCGTTAAGGAATGCCGTTTTGACGTCCATCTCCCATATCTCATAATCATAGTGTGCGGCAATTGCTAACATGATTCGGATGGACTTAAGCTTCGCTACGGGAGAGAAAGTCTCATCGTAGTCAATCCCTTGAACTTGCCGATAACCCTTAGCGACAAGTTGAGCTTTATAGATGGTGACATTACCATCCGCGTCCGTCTTCTTCTTAAAGATCCATTTGTTTTCTATCGCTCGCCGATCATCGGGCAAGTCAGTCAAAGTCCATACTTTGTTTTCATACATGCATTCTATCTCGGATTGCATGGCTTCTAGCCATTTGTTGGAATCTAGGCCCGCCATCGCTTCTTCATAGTTCGAAGGTTCAGCATTGTCTAACAACATGATTTCCAGGACAGGGTTGCCAGAAGTACCTTGATCATCATCATTAATTTCCTCTCCAGTCGGTGTAGGCACCACAAGAACATTTTCCTGAGCTGCACTACTTTCCGGTTCAAGAGGTAGTACTTCATCGAGTTCTACTTTCCTCCCACTTACTCCTTTCGAGAGAAACTCTTTTTCCAGAAAGGATCCGTTCTTGGCAACAAAGATCTTGCCCTCGGATCTTAAGTAGAAGGTATACCCAATGGTTTCCTTACGATATCCTATGAAGACGCATTTTTCCGACTTGGGTTCGAGCTTTTCAGGTTGAAGTTTCTTGACATAAGCATCGCATCCCCAAACTTTTAGAAACGACAGCTTAGGTTTCTTCCCAAACCATAATTCATACGGTGTCGTCTCAACGGATTTAGACAGTGCCCTATTTAAAGTGAATGTAGCTGTCTCTAGAGCGTATCCCCAAAATGATAGCGGTAAATCGGTAAGAGACATCATAGATCGCACCATATCCAATAGAGTGCGATTACGACGTTCGGACACACCGTTACGCTGAGGTGTTCCAGGCGGCGTGAGTTGTGAAACGATTCCACTTTTTCTTAAGTGTGTACCAAATTCGTGACTTAAATATTCTCCTCCACGATCCGATCGTAAGAATTTTATCTTTCGGTCACGTTGATTCTCTACTTCATTCTGAAATTCCTTGAACTTTTCAAAGGTCTTAGACTTGTGTTTCATCAAGTAGACATACCCATATCTACTCAAGTCATCAGTGAGAGTGAGAACATAACGATATCCTACGCGAGCCTCAATGCTCATTGGACCCCACACATCGGTATGTATGATTTCCAATAAGTTGGTTGCTCGCTCCATTGTTCCGGAGAATGGAATCTTGGTCATTTACCCATGAGGCATGGTTCGCACGTGTCAAATGATTCATAATCGAGAGACTCTAAAAGTCCATCAGTATGGAGCTTCTTCATGCGCTTGACACCAATGTGACCAAGGCGGCAGTGCCACAAGTATGTGGGACTATCGTTATCAACTTTACATCTTTTGGTATTCACACTGTGAATATGTGTAACATTACGTTCGAGATTCATTAAGAATAAACCATTGACCATCGGGGCATGACCATAAAACATATCTCTCATATAAATAGAACAACCATTATTCTCGGATTTAAATGAGTAGCCATCTCGTATCAAACGAGATCCAGATACAATGTTCATGCTCAAACTTGGCACTAAATAACAATTATTGAGGTTTAAAACTAATCCCGTAGGTAAATGTAGAGGTAGCATGCCGACGGCGATCACATCGACCTTGGAACCATTCCCGACGCGCATCGTCACCTCGTCGTTCGCCAGTCTCCGCTTATTCCGCAGCTCCTGCTGTGAGTTACAAATGTGAGCAACGGCACCGGTATCAAATACCCAGGAGTTACTACGAGTACTGGTAAGGTACACATCAATTACATGTATATCAAATATACCTTTAGTGTTGCCGGCCTTCTTGTCCGCTAAGTATTTGGGGCAGTTCCGCTTCCAGTGACCCTTCCCCTTGCAATAAAAGCACTCAATCTCAGGCTTGGGTCCATTCTTTGACTTATTCCCGGCAACTGACTTACCGGGCGCGGCAACATCTTTGCCGTCCTTCTTGAAGTTCTTCTTACCCTTGCCCTTCTTGAACTTAGTGGTCTTATTGACCATCAACACTTGATGTTCTTTCTTGATTTCAACCTCTGCTGACTTCAGCATTGAGAATATTTCAGGAATGGTCTTCACCATCCCCTGCATATTGTAGTTCAACACAAAGCTCTTGTAGCTCGGTGGGCGCGACTAAAGGATTCTGTCAATGACCACCTCGTCCGGGAGGTTGATCTCCAGCTGGGACAGGCGGTTGTGCAACCCAGACATTTTGAGTATGTGCTCACTGACAGAACTGTTTTCCTCCATCTTACAACTATAGAACTTGTCGGAGACTTCATATCTCTCGACCCGGGCATGAGCTTGGAAAACCATTTTCAGCTCCTCGAACATCTCATATGCTCCGTGCTTCTCAAAACGCTTTTGGAGCCCCGGTTCTAAGCTGTAAAGCATGCCGCACTGAACGAGGGAGTAATCATCAGCACGTGATTGCCAAGTGTTCATAACGTCTTGGTTTTCTGGGATGGGTGCTTCACCTAGCGGTGCATCTAGGACATAATCTTTCTTGGCTGCTATGAGGATGATCCTCAGGTTCCGGACCCAGTCCGAATAGTTGATGCCATCATCTTTCAGCTTGGTTTTCTCTAGGAATGCGTTGAAGTTCATGTTGACATGAGCGTTGGCCATTTGATCTACAAGACATATTTTGCAAAAGTTTTGGACTAAGTTCATGATAATTTAGTTCATCTAATCAAATTATTTAATGAACTCCCACTCAGATTAGACATCCCTCTAGTCATCTAAGTGTTACACGATCCGAGTCGACTAGGCCGTGTCCGATCATCACGTGAGACGGACTAGTCATCATCGGTGAACATCTCCATGTTGATCGTATCTTCCATACGACTCATGTTCGACCTTTCGGTCTCTGTGTTCCGAGGCCATGTCTGTACATGCTAGGCTCGTCAAGTTAACCCTAAGTGTTCTGCATGTGTAAATCTGTCTTACACCCGTTGTATGTGAACGTAAGGATCTATCACACCCGATCATCACGTGGTGCTTCGAAACGACGAACTTTAGCAACGGTGCATAGTTAGGGGGAACACTTTCTTGAAATTATTATAAGGGGACATCTTATTTACTACCGCCGTTCTAAGTAAACAAGATGCATAAAACATAATAAACATCACATGCAATTATATAGTAGTGACATGATATGGCCAATATTATACAGCTCCTTCGATCTCCATCTTCGGGGCTCCATGATCATCTTCGTCACCGGCATGACACCATGATCTCCATCATCATGATCTCCATCATTGTGTCTTCATGAAGTTGTCACGCCAACGACTACTTCTACTTCTATGGCTAACGCGTTTAGCAATAAAGTAAAGTAATTTACATGGCGTTCTTCAATGACATGCAGGTCATACAAAAATAAAGACAACTCCTATGGCTCCTGCCGGTTGTCATACTCATCGACATGCAAGTCGTGATTCCTATTACAAGAACATGATCTCATACATCACAATATATCATTCATCATTCATCACAACTTCTAGCCATATCACATCACATGACAATTGCTGCAAAAACAAGTTAGACGTCCTCTAATTGTTGTTGCATCTTTTACGTGGCTGCAATTGGGTTCTAGCAAGAACGTTTTCTTACCTACAAATAACCACAACATGATTTTGTCAACTTCTATTTACCCTTCATAAGGACCCTTTTCATCTAATCCGCTCCAACTAAAGTAGGAGAGACTGACACCCACTAGCCACCTTATGCAACTAGTGCATGTCAGTCGGTGGAACCTGTCTCACGTAAGCGTACGTGTAAGGTCGGTCCGGGCCGCTTCATCCCACAATACCGCTGAGGCAAGAAAAGACTAGTAGCGGCAAGCAAGTTGACAAGATCTACGCCCACAACAAATTTGTGTTCTACTCGTGCAAAAGAGAACTACGCATAGACCTAGCTCATGATGCCACTGTTGGGGAACGTTGCAGAAAATAAAAATTTTCCTACAGTTTCACCAAGATCCATCTATGAGTTCATCTAAGCAACGAGTGAAAGGAGAGATGCATCTACATACCACTTTGTAGATCGCGAGCGGAAGCGTTCAAAGGAACGGGGTTGAGGTAGTCGTTCTCGTCGTGATCCTATCACCGGAGATCCTAGCGCCGAACGGACAGCACCTCCGCGTTCAACACACGTACGGTCAGTGTGACGTCTCCTCCGTCTTGATCCAGCAAGGGGGAAGGAGAGGTTGATGATGATCCAGCAGCACGACGGCGTGGTGGTGGATGCAGCAGAACTCCGGCAGGGCTTCGCCAAGCTGCTGCGGGAGGAGGACGAGGTGTAGCAGGGGGAGGGAGGCGCCAAGACTTGGGTGCAGCTGCCCCCCCCCCTTCCATCCTTTATATAGGCCCCCAGGGGGACGCCGGCCCTGGGAGATGCAATCTCCCAAGGGGGCGGCCGCCAGGGGGTGGAGTGCCCCCCAAGGCAAGTGGTGCGCCCCCCCCCCACCTAGGGTTTCCAACCCTAGGCGCAGGGGGGCCAAGGGGGGCGCACCAGCCCACTAGGGGATGGTTCCCCTCCCACTTCAGCCCACGGGGCCCTCCGGGATGGGTGGCCCCACCCGGTAGACCCCCGGGACCCTCTCGGTGGTCCCGGTACAATATTGGGTGACCCCGAAACTTTCCCGATGGCCGAAACAGCACTTCCTATATAGTTTTCTTTACCTCCGGACCATTCCGGAACTCCTCGTGATGTCCGGGATCTCATCCTGGACTCCGAACAACATTCGGTTTGCTGCATACTCATATTCATACAACCCTAGCGTCACCGAACCTTAAGTGTGTAGACCCTACGGGTTTGGGAGACATGCAGACATGACCGAGACAGCTCTCCGGTCAATAACCAATAGCGGGATCTGGATACCCATGTTGGCTCCCACATACTCCTCGATGATCTCATCGGATGAACCACGATGTCGAGGATTCAAGCAACCCCGTATACTGTTCCCTTTGTCAGACGGTATGTTACTTGCCCGAGACTCGACCGTCGGTATCCCAATACCTCGTTCAGTCTCGTTACCGGCAAGTCACTTTACTCGTACCGTAATGCATGATCCCGTGACCAGACACTTGGTCACTTTGAGCTCATTATGATGATGCACTACCGAGTGGGCCGAGTGATACCTCTCTGTAACACGGAGTGACAAATCTCAGTCTCGATCCGTGTCAACCCAACAGACACTTTCGGAGATACCTGTAGTGCACCTTTATAGTCACCCAGTTACGTTGTAACGTTTGGTACACCCAAAGCACTCCTACGGTATCCGGGAGTTATACGATCTCATGGTCTAAGGAAGAGATACTTGACATTGGAAAAGCTCTAGCAAAACGAACTACACGATCTTGTGCTATGCTTAGGAATGGGTCTTGTCCATCACATCATTCTCCTAATGATATGATCATGTTGTCAACGACATCTAATGTCCATAGTCAGGAAACCATGACTATCTGTTGACCAACGAGCTAGTCAACTAGAGGCTTACTAGGGACATATTGTGGTCTATGTATTCACACGTGTATTACGATTTCCGGATAATATAATTATAGCATGAATAAAAGACAATTATCATGAACAAGGAGATATAATAATAATCCTTTTATTATTGCCTCTAGGGCATATTTCCAACAATCATTGACAAAACCCAAGGTTAGTTCATCCCTCTAAGGGGGGATATCACATCTAAGGGGAGCTTTGCTCTAAGAATTGAGATAAAGCAACTCTAATGGTGTGAACACAACAATGCTTTATGTAAAGTGGTAACCCCACTTGTGCTTAAACAATGAGTATGACCTATGATCAAATGTTCTCATTTGGCTCCTAAGTAAATATACTCATATATAGATGACCTAGTCATCGCCAATTGCTTGGTAGATGCTAGAGTGTTTGTGCATGCTTTGCCACGTATTTCATCTGCTATCTTATTGTGTGAGCATGTTGGTTGCATAATTTTCTCCATTCGAGGACGTCCATTTGTTGCTTTGATTGTTTGGTTTTTTTTGCCAAATGGATGGACAAGAATGCCTAAGTACTCCCTCTAGCTATCTATGCTTTTCTCGTCTCAAACTCTATTCATGCTACATCACAAAGCTTGAACAAGTCGAATTCGGACCCTCCAGGTGAGGAGCACCGGAGCCACCAATCCGTCAAGGGCTTAAACTTCCAAAACCTCTTAATGCATCTCGGTTCGACCGATTCACTATACCCGGTCTCACCGAATTCATTAAGTTGATCTAGGTTTTCACCTCGGTGCAACCGATTTGAACAATTCGGTCACACCAAGTTGCAGTAAATGCTAGCAGTTTTGCATCTCGGTGCCACCAAGTCGTTCCACTCGGTCACACCGACAGTGACTGGGTATATATACCACAGGTTGAAATTTTGGAAACTCCTCCAAACCACTCGTCCGTGCCTCCCAGCTCTGCCGCCCCCTTGGTCTCCAGATCGTCTCCATCGTCACTAGTGTCCTCCTGCCACTGGACTCCGTCGCTGTCAATGGAAATCTCACCGTTGTTGTCACCGTAGCGAGTTCATCGCCAAGTTAGGGTACGGACTCGACCTCTTTGTGCGTTCCTTTTCCAATTCTTGCACAAAAATTATTATCATTATTCTTGCCACGAATGAGATCAGTCTATCCACCGAAAAGTCCATTAGAATAGACTTGATGCAAAAACCTAGGGTTAGGTTTCGGCCGAACTCATCTCGGGCCGACCAATCTGAGGATCTCGGTCTCACCAATTTGGCTCAGGCCATGGCACAAGTACAAATCGGTCTAACCAAAGCTTACTAATCGGTGTGACCGAAATCACTCACTCTGTGAAACCCTGGCATCTCGGAGTCATCAAACTGCATTTTGGTCTGACCGAAATTGCATGTTTAGACTTTGTTGCTGCTTTGGTGTCACCGAGTTTGTCATATCGGTAGCTCTGAAATGCTTTCTGCAGAAAACTAAAGTTAAGTTTTTGACTCTATTTTTTTGAAAAATAGTTGTACTTTTTGATACTCATCCACTCTACCTATACCTATCTATTCACAGGGTCAGTTTCAGAGATGTCAGAGGGCAGTGATAGTCAGAACAGGTCTGAGGAGCAGGTGAATCTCAATGAGGGCACTAGTCCCTCCAATAGCAGTTATGATGATGGTAGCAGAAGCACTCCAAGCAACTTGCCTAAGGCTGATACTAGGCAAAGGAAGAAGAGAACCTTAAATTCAGAGGATGAGGACTTTGTTGTTGATGAGGAGGTGACCTCAAAGAAGAAAGTGCTCAAGAAGGAGTATGCTGCTACCACCAAGCCTGGGATGAAGGTGAAAGATCCTGCCAAGAGGAAGCCCATGTCTAATGCCAGAGTCTCCACTCAGGAAACCATGGAGTTCACTCTTGAACCAAGAGAGGAAGAGGCTGCTGGAGGAAAGAAGAGGAAGGAGAGAGTCTGAAGAGGAGGAGGAAGAGCTAGTTGCACCTGCTGCAAAAACTCAAAAGCTCATGGGGGATGCTATAAGATTAGGGGCTGCTCCATCTAAGCCCAAGTCTGCCCCCAAGCCTCCAACTCAAGCTCACGCTTCAAAACCTTCTACACCCAAGAGATCCACCAGAAACATCCTTGCTGCTGAGAAGAACAAGGCCCCAGTGCCAAAAGTTCAAGAGGATGAAGAGCAACAAGTGCTCAGAAAGTTAAAGCCAAAGATTCTTGATCATAGTGATGATCATCCTGTTGCTGAGAACATGAAGGAAAAGAAGGATGCAGGTCTGAGATTGTGGAGACAGGATGATCCATATGCCACCAGGATAAGAACTGTTGTAGACTATCGTTTCCACACCAAGGAACAGCAGGACTTCTATGAGATTGTCTTCCTAGGCAAGAAGCCTATTGTTAGTGATATGAGATGGGTTGACTGCACATACATTGATGGTAATGAGGACTACTTCCCAGGTGTGCATGAGAGCTTCAGGATGAATGGCATCAACAAGTTTGTTGGTCAGAAATTGACAAAGTGGAATGATGAAATGATTATGCAATTCTACTCCACTGCTCATTTCTATCCAGATGGAAAGATTGTTTGGATGACAGAAGGAACCAGATATCAATCTTCAATTGCTGAATGGGCCAAGTTGATCAATGCTCCCGAGGAAGATGAAAATGACATTGATGTATATGCCAAGCCAAGTAAGGATCACAACTCCATGGCAAATATGTACAAGGAAATTCTTGATAAAGCCTTGGAGACTCACAAGCTTGGGTCTATATACTATCTGCTGGCAGGTTTGACCACCATCAACACCATCTTGAGGCACACTCTATTACCCAAGTCAGGAGATCATAGGATGATCCATGGTCACTCCATCAACTTGCTCCATATGTTTGATGTGCCAGAAAAGTTCAAAGTGATGAGCTTAATAGTTGAAATAGTGAAGAGAATTGTAGCCGATCAGAAGAGATCATGTGCATATGCCCCTCACATACATATGCTAATCAACTCCAAGATGGGGACATGAACATATCTTCTTGACAAAGAGCACCTTCCCCTGAGGCCAGAATTTGAAGACAATGAGATTGTTATGGATGCATCTCATCCAACCAGTGTAGAAGCCGAGGAGAAGAGAGAGAGAGAGAGAGAGAGAGAGAGAGAGAGAGAGAGAGAGAGAGAGAGAGAGAGCAAAGGCTGCTAAAGCAGCAAAAGAAGCTAGTGTACCAGATCCTTCACAAGTGATGCTCAAGACCAAGTGAGGGAGTCCTGGACTAGGGGGTGTCCGGATAGCCGAACTATCATCATCGGTCGGACTCCAAGACTATGAAGATGCAAGATTGAAGACTTTGTCTCGTGTCTAGATGGGACTTTCCTTGGCGTGGAAGGCAAGCTTGATGATACGGATATGTAGATCTCCTACCATTGTAGCCGACTCTGTGTAACCCTAGCCCTCTCCGGTGTCTATATAAATCGGATGGCCTTAGTCCATAGGACGAACAACAATCATACCATAGGCTAGCTTCTAGGGTTTAGCCTCCTTGATCTCGTGGTAGATCTACTCTTGTAACACACATCATCAATATTAATCAAGAAGGACGTAGGGTTTTACCTCCATCAAGAGGGCCCGAACCTGGGTAAAACATCGTGTCCCTTGTCTCCTGTTACCATCCGCCTAGACGCACAGTTTGGGACCCCCTACCCGAGATCCGCCGGTTTTGACACCGACATTGGTGCTTTCGTTGAGAGTTCCTCTGTGTCGTCACCGATAGGCTCGATGGCTTCTTCGATCATCATCAACGACGCAGTCCAGGGTGAGACCTTCCTCCCCGGACAGATCTTCGTATTCGGCGGCTTTGCACTGCGGGCCAATTCGCTTGGCCATCTAGAGCAGATCGAAAGCTATGCCCCTGGCCGTCAGGTCAGATTTGGAAGTTTGAACTTCACGGCTGACATCCGCGGGGACTTGATCTTCGATGGATTCAAGCCACAGCCAAGCGCGCCGCACTGTCATGACGGGCATGATTTAGCTCTGCAGCCGGATAGTACCCTGGAGGCCGCACTCGAGCCCGCTCCGATCTTCAATTCGGAGCCGGCTGCGCAGATCGAGGACGGATGGCTAGACACCGCCTTGGGGGCTGCAACCTCTACGGCGATAGAGCCGAACACTGACCTTGTCCCTCATGAAGCTCATGACTCCGAGGTGCCGGACTCCTTGCCGGACTCCGAACCTCCCGCACCCCCTCCAATCGAATCCGATTGGGCGCTGGTCATGGAGTTCACCGCAGCGGACATCTTTCAACACTCACCTTTCGGCGACATCTTGAGTTCGCTAAAGTGTCTCTCGTTATCAGGAGAGCCCTGGCCGGACTGCGGTCAGGACGATTGGGATGCGGACGATGAAGAAATTCAAAGCCCACCCACCACCCACTTAGTAGCCATTGTCGACGATCTAACCGACATGCTAGACTACGACTCCGAAGATATTGACGGTATGGACGACGATGCCGGAGACGACCAAGAACCAGCGCCTACCGGGCACTGGAAAGCCACCTCATCATATGACATATACATGGTGGATATCCCAAAGGATGGGAATGGCGAAGGAACAGCGGAGGATGACCCCTCCAAGAAACAGCCCAAGCGCCGGCGTCAGCGGCGCCACTCTAAATCCCGCCACAGCAAGAATGAAGATTCCGGCATCGGAGATAACAACACACCAGACAGTGCCGAAGACAACCCACTCTAGCAAGAGGACGGAGACGCCAGCCCTCATGAGAGAGCGGCAGAAGAGGAGGTAGAGGATTATATGCCTCCCTCCGGAGACGAGGCAAGCCTCGACGATGATGAATTCGTCGTACCTGAGGATCCCGTCGAACAAGAGCGTTTTAAACGGAGGCTTATAGCCACGGCAAACAGCCTCAAGAAAAAGCAGCAACAGCTTAGAGCTGATCAAGATCTACTAGCCGACAGATGGACTGAAGTCCTCGCGGCCGAAGAGCATGAGCTCGAACGCCCCTCCAAAAGCTACCCTAAACGCAAGCTGCTCCCCTGATTAGGGAGGAGGCGTATGAACCTACATCACCAGCAGACAATACGGCTGACCGACCACCCCGTGGTCACGACAGAGAGGCCCCTAGGCCCTTCACTAGAACCGTACCCCGGCATCGCTCGAAAAGCACAAGGCCACAGGGGAATGCTCCGGACTTGCTAGATATATTGGAGGATAAGGCAAGACAATCAAGATCGATCTATGGATCGCGTGGGTGCCCCATGATACGTGACGACAATCGTCGCGCCAGACACAGTAAGTCTGGCCGGGCCGAACAAAATAGACAAAGCTCTCTTGAGCTCCGTCGTGATATCGCCCAGTATAGAGGCGCCGCACACCCACTATGCTTCACAGATGAAGTAATGGATCATCAAATCCCCGAAGGGTTTAAACCCGTGAATATTGAATCTTACGATGGCACAACAGACCCCACGGTTTGGATCAAAGACTATCTCCTCCACATCCACATGGCCCGCGGTGACGATCTTCACGCCATCAAATATCTCCCACTCAAACTTAAAGGACCAGCCTGGCATTGGCTTAACAGCTTGCCAGCAGAGTCAATTGGGATTTGGGAAGACCTAGAAGCCGCATTCCTCGATAACTTCCAAGGCACGTATGTGCGACCACCAGACGCCGATGACCTAAGCCACATAATTCAGCAGCCAGACGAATCGGCCAGACAATTCTGGACACGGTTCTTAACCAAGAAAAACCACATCGTCGACTGTCCGGATGCGGAGGCCCTCGCGGCCTTCAAGCATAACATCCGCGACGAGTGGCTTGCCCGGCACCTAGGACAGGAAAAGCTGAAATCCATGGCAGCCCTCACATCACTCATGACCCGCTTCTGCGCGGGTGAGGAAAGCTGGCTAGCACGCAGCAACAACATCAGCAAAAATTCTGGCAGTCCGGATATCAAGGACCGTAATGGCAGGTCACGTCGCAACAAAAACAAACACCGCATTAACGGTGATAATAGTGAAGATAGGGCAGTCAATGCCGGATTCAGAGGCTCTAAACCCGGTCAGCGGAAAAAGCCATTCAAAAGAACTACTTTGGGTCCGTCCAATTTGGACCGAATACTCGACCGCTCGTGCCAGATACACGGCACCCCCGAAAAGCCAGCCAACCACACCAATAGGGACTGTTGGGTATTCAAGCAGGCAGGCAAGTTAATTGCCGAAAACAATGACAAGGGGGGGCATAGAGATGACGAGGAAGAGACTCGACCGCTGAACAATAGAGGACAGAAGGGTTTCCCCCCACAGGTGCGGACGGTGAACATGATATACGCAACGCACATACCCAAAAGGGAGCGGAAGCGTGCACTCAGGGATGTATACGCAATGGAGCCAGTTGCCCCAAAGTTCAATCCATGGTCCTCCTGCCCGATCACTTTTGATTGAAGGGACCACCCCACCAGCATCCGCCACGGCGGATTCGCCGCATTGGTTTTAGACCCAATCGTCGATGGATTTCACCTCACCTGAGTCCTGATGGACGGCGGCAGCAGCCTGAATCTGCTTTATCAGGATACAGTGCGCAAAATGGGCATAGACCCCTCAAGGATTAAACCTACCAAGATGACCTTTAAAGGCGTCATACCAGGTGTAGAAGCCAATTGTATAGGCTCAGTTACACTGGAAGTGGTCTTCGGATCCCCGGATAACTTCCGAAGCGAGGAGTTAATCTTCGACATAGTTCCGTTCCGCAGCGGCTATCACGCTCTGCTCAGATATACCGCGTTCGCAAAGTTCAACGCGGTGCCGCACTATGCATACCTCAAGCTCAAGATGCCAGGCCCTTGAGGAATCATCACGGTCAACGGAAACACTGAACGCTCTCTCTGAATGGAGGAACATACAGCGGCTCTCGCGGCAGATGTACAATGTAGCCTCTTAAGGCAATTCTCGAGTCCGGCCGTTAAGCGACCGGACACGGCTAAACGCGCTCGGAGTAACCTACAACAAGACCACCTGGCACGTTCCGAGCACGCGTAGCAGTGCGGCCCCAACCCCAGCCCCTGTAAAACGTCAAGACAGGTCCTTCGCGTACACCATTACGCTCTGAAGATACCATGGGCATGGGGAGAGGGGCACGACCACGATAGGCCCAGACTGCGGCTCAACCACACCAGGGGCTCTCAAGTGTGTCGTTCTTTTTTTCTTTTTCTTTTTTATTTTTACCCACAGGACTCCGTTCGTCAGAGGCCATGTCCGGTAGCAGACCTGCCAAACTCACGATGCAACAGCCAAGGAAGGAGAAAGGCTACAACGAATATCCAGGTGGTCTCCATTACAAGCACTAAATCTGTTTTATGCACCATTCCGTAGCCTACCCCTGGAGGGGGACATGTTTAATAGTCCCACCCCTTGCTTATCGCACCATTTGTATCGTTCTGCATTTACAGCAGTTTTTCTTGAATAAGTAATGCAGCACCTTTTTGCTTCCAATTGCATTTCTTTCTTATACATATGTTCATTTATGACCTGTTGCATCCGTACATTTTGGTACGGCTAAATACAGCAGGGGCTTATGTTTCCCGCATCATGGTGTGATAAGTCTGAACACTTTCACAAGTGCGGCACCCCGAACTTATAGCATTATATGCATCGGCTCCAAATCATGTCTTGGGTCAATAGTTGGGTTTGCCCGGCTTCCATGTTTTGGTACCTTACGTTCCGTTGTATCGGCTAAGGTAGCACTGGGAGAACCACTGCGATTGCGCCCCAGTTGAGCTGGGCGAGCGCCTCAGTGGAGAAAGCTAAAACTGACCGTCATGATGAGGCGAGAGCTGGTCGCTGTTCGAGAGGTTTATTGTGAGTCCCTAAAGACTTATGCCGCTTAGAGCGAGGAGCCGGCTTTTGTCCGGCCCAGGCGTGGATAGCGCCCCAAATTCGGCCTTCCGAAGACTAGGGGCTTCGCCAAAATTTAAAATTATAGAATTATATGCCTAAGTGAGAGTGTTCAAGCATTATAAGTATGGTTGCCTTATTCGCTGTGTTGAGCGCCTCCCTAGATGGACCCAAAAATGGGAACAAGAGTGCTCAAGTTTATCCCGAACACCCCAGCACTCGTGGCATGGGGGCTGAAGCCGACGACTTGCCATCTCTCAGATTTGATAAACAGACGCACAGAAGGTAATATTTTAAATTAACAAGCGTTGCTTAGCGCATATGAACTAAGTTTTCAGCGCACAGGATAACAAAATGCGAGTCTACTCAAATATTACATATTTGGAGCATTCACCCGCAATAATGCGGGCACCCTTCAGCACAGTCTTATAATACATCTCGGGAGTACGATACTCCTTGCCCTGCGGTGGCGCGTCCGTCACAAGCTTCTGAGCATCCATCTTGCCCCAGTCCACCTTTGCGCAGGCAAGGGCCCGACGGGCACCTTCAATACAGGCGGAGTGCTTGATGACTTCAACCCATGGACACGCATCCACCAGCCGCCGCACCAGGCCGAAGTAGCTCCCAGGCATGGCCTCCTTCGGCCACAACCGAACAATGAGGCCCTTCATGGCCTGTTCGGACGCCTTGTGGAGCTCGACCAGCTGCTTCAGCTGGTCGCTAAGGGGCACCAGATGTCCGGCCTCAATATACTGAGACCAGAAGACCTTCTCCGTCGAGCTCCCCTCCTCGTCCCGGTAGAACGCGGCAGCATCGGACACGTTGCGAGGAAGATCTGCGAACGCTCCTGGAGAGCTCCGAATTTGGGTAAGCAACAGGTAATTAACACTCACATGCTTACTTTGCATGAAAAATGCCTTACCCGCTGCTATTTTCTTCAATGCCTCGATTTCTTGGAGGGCCTTGTAGGCTTCGGCCTTAGCAGCTTTGGCACTCTCAAGAGCCGTTGCAAGCTCAGATTCTCGAGTCTTCGAGTCATGCTCCAGGCTCTCATGTTTTTTCACGAGATCCTGGAGCTCTTACTGTACCTCCGCCACCCGCGCCTCCTGCTTCTCTCGCTCGGTGCGCTCCGCGGCCGCATTACGTTCGGCCGCGGCCACCGCCTCCTTCAGGGTAACCGCCTCGTTAGTGGCCCCTGCAATACCCACGTTATCCTTGTCATTCTTTTTGCAACCAAAATCCTTTTCTGTAAGGTACAATTTTAATAAGGTCTTACTCACCTTCCTTGTCCTCGAGCTGCTTCTTGGCACGGCCGAGCTTGTTCTCGGACCGCTCGAGGTTTTGCTTCAAAGTATTGACCTCCGCAGTCAGTGCGGCAGAGGTCAGCAGCGCGGCCTGCAATCCCATATTGACATATTTTTTATGACTCCTGCGTATATCTTTTAAGATCCTCAGTCCAGCTTTTCTTTCCGAACACCGAACCAAGCATCAGGGGCTACTGTCTATGCGGTACTATTTTACATATATCAAAATTCTTACCTCAAAGCCTGTTAGAAGGCTGCTGCAGGCTTCGGTCAGCCCGCTCTTCGCAAGCTGAACCTTCTGAATCACCGCACTCATAACAGTGCGGTGTTCCTCTTCGATGGAGGCGCCATTGAGCGCCTCCAGCAAGCTATCCGGCACCTCCGGTTGGACGGAGGCTGCGGGCGTCACGGTTTTGCCCTTCTTACGAAGGGGCCGCCCGCCAGACTCCGGAGCCACTATGGGTTCCAGGACCGAGTCCGGTGCAAAGTCCGGGAGGTTGTCCTGCGACACCTCCGGGGCCTCCTCCTCCTGGTGGGTCCCTTCCCGGGATCCCACCTCGGCATCGTCCGCGTCACGGGGGGTGGAGGCGGTCGGAAGAGAATCCATATCCGACGCACCTAAGGACCCGCTCGACGAAGCGGGAAGATCATCCTTGGGCGGACTGCAGGGTCGTATGCGGCATTAGAAAGACATTGCATGGAAAAAAAGAAAAATCATGAAGTTATTCGGGAGTCCGGATACTCACGATCTCGCTAGGGGCTTGGCCCTTGGAGGCCAGTCCTCGTCGTCGTCACTGGCGTTGGCAGAGTAGTCCGGGGAAAGAGTTTTTCCCTTCTTGGACCCTTCGGCCTCCCTCGTTGGGGAGGCCTTCCTTTTCCTCCCTCCCCCCGCTGGGGGAGAGGCTTTCTTCTTCTCCTCCTCACCTTTGTGAGAGGAGTCGGCCTCGGAGTCGTCATCCGATAACACCTGAAAACGGGAACTCTTCCGAGTGCCCGTGGCCTTCTTCTTGGCCTTCTTCTCCAGCACCACGTGGGGTGCCGGAGCCAGCAGCCCCGTTAGGCGGGCGTCCGCTGGGTCCTCTGGCAATGGGGCCGGACAGATAGTCTGTTCGGCCTTCGTCAGCCAGTCGTGTCAAAGGAAAGGGAGTTTAGATCCCGCATAGAGTCAAACCATGGAAACCAAGCGTCCCATAAAGGACAAAATCGCTTACCTCGTCAGCCGGACGCTGCGAGCTGAATCCGCGATCTTTGGTAGCGGATGCGGGAGCCTCGGCGCCCTTGAACAGCACCTTCCAGACATCTTCGTACGTAGTGTCGAAGAGCCCGCTCAAAGTCTGGTGCTGCGCCGGATCGAACTCCCACATGTTGAAGCCCCGTCGTTGGCACGGGAGGATCCGGCGGATGAGCATGACCTAGACTACGTTGACAAGCTTGAGCTTCTTGTCCACTAGCTTTTAGACGCAGGCTTGGAGTCCGATCATCTCCTCCGAATCACCCCATGTCCGGCCACTCTTTCCAGGAGGTGAGCCGTGTGGGGATGCCAGATCTGAATTTGGGGGCCGCTGCCCATTCGGGGTCACGCGGCTCGGTGATGTAGAACCACCCCGATTGCCACCCCTTAATGGTTTCCATGAAAGTGCCCTCAAGCCAAGTAACGTTGGACATCCTGCCCACCATGGCGCCTCCGCACTCCGCTTGGCTGCCCTTCACAACCTTCGGCTTGACACTGAAGGTCTTGAGCCACAAGCCGAAGTGGGGCTGGATGCAGAGGAAGGCCTCACACACGATGATAAACACCGAGATGTTGAGAATGAAATTCGGGGCCAGATCATGGAAATCCAGGCCGTAGTAGAACATGATCCCCCGGACAAAGGGATGGAGTGGGAAGCCCAGTCCGCGGAGGAAATGGGTAAGAAATACTACCCTCTCATGGGGCCTGGGGGTGGGGATGATCTCTCCCTCGTCGGGGAGCCGATGCGCGATGTTGCTGGATAAATATCCGGCACTGCGCGGCTTCTGGATGTGCCCCTCCGTGACGGAGGAGGCCATCCACTTGCCTCCTGCTCCGGACATAGTTGGAGAAGTTTGAGGTGAGATGTGCGGACTTGGGCGCTGGAGCTCGAGTTCACGGAGATGGATAAGCCAAGGAGGAAGAAGGCGCCGGTAAAAGGGTTGGATCTTTATCCCCTTATATGGGCGGACGGAAGCATGCGTCCCCATCGGCCTGATAAAACTCGCTTATCCCCCAAGCGCCGCAATCAATGGCGCGGTTGGGTTACCCACGTCCGTATTGATGGGAATCCCGGAATAAGGGGAACACGATCTCTGCTTCGACAAGACGTGCCAAGGAAACCGCTTCGCTAAACGCGCTGAGGTGGTACAATAAAAACAATTCTAGTAAAGGCTTGGTAGTGGTGTGATGTCGCGCCACCAAATACGTTAGCAGATTGAACTTGTGTAATATTATTCTCTCTACGGTGGTACGTGGAATTTATTTTGCAGAGCCGGACACTATCCTGGTGTTCACAATCTTCTATAAATTATTCGGAGGAGGAACCCGCCTTGCAATGCCGAAGATAATATGCGCGCCAGAGTCGTCGTCATTGAAGCCTGGTTCAGGGGCTACTGAGGGAGTCCTGGACTAGGGGGTATCCGGATAGCCGAACTATCATCATCGGCCGGACTCCAAGACTATGAAGATGCAAGATTGAAGACTTCGTCACGTGTCCGGATGGGACTTTCCTTGGCGTGGAAGGCAAGCTTGGCGATACGGATATGTAGATCTCCTACCATTGTAACCGACTCTGTGTAACCCTAGACCTCTCTGGTGTCTATATAAACTGGATGGCCTTAGTCCATAGGACGAACAACAATCATACCATAGGCTAGCTTCTAGCGTTTAGCCTCCTTGATCTCGTGGTAGATCTACTCTTGTAACACACATCATCAATATTAATCAAGAAGGACGTAGGGTTTTACCTCCATCAAGAGGGCCCGAACCTGGGTAAAACATCGTGTCCCTTGTCTCCTATTACCATCCGCCTAGACGCACAGTTCGGGACCCCCTACCCGAGATCCGTCGGTTTTGACACCGACACCAAGCAAGATCAACTCAGTTATCTGCTTGAGGCTACTGTGAGGATTGAGAAGGGCTTGGCCACCTTGACTCGGAATCATGAAAGTCTTGAAAGGATCATTGAGACCAAATTCCATGATCTAGATGTGAAGGTCACTGTCGGTGTCAAAACCGGTGGATCTCGGGTAGGGGGTCCCGAACTGTGCGTCTAGGCGGATGGTAACAGGAGACAAGGGACACGATGTTTTACCCAGGTTCGGGCCCTCTTGATGGAGGTAAAACCCTACGTCCTGCTTGATTGATATTGATATTGTGGATGTTTACAAGAGTGGATCTACCACGAGATCAAGGAGGCTAAACCCTAGAAGCTAGCCTATGGTATGATTGTAATGGTTGTTGTTGTTGTGTCCTACGGACTAGAGCCATCCGGTTTATATAGACACCGGAGAGGGCTAGGGTTACATAGAGTCGGTTACAATGGTAGGAGATCTACGTATCCGTATCGCCAAGCTTGCCTTCCACGCCAAGGAAGGTCCCATCCGGACACGGGACGAAGTCTTCAATCTTGTATCTTCATAGTCTTGGAGTCCGGTCGATGATGATAGTCCGGCCGATGATAGTTCGGCTGATGATGGTAGTCCGGCTATTCGGACACCCCCTAATCCAGGACTCCCTCAGTATCCCCTGAACCAGGCTTCAATGATGATAAGTCTGGCGCGTATATTGCTTGGCATTGCAAGGCCGATTCCTCCTCCGAATGATAGAAGATTGTGAACACCAGGATAGTGTCTGGCTCTGCAAAATAAATTCCACATTCCACCGTAGAGAGAATAATATATACACAAGTTCAATCTGCTGACGTTTTTTGCGGCATGACGTCACGCCACTACCAAGTCATTACTTGAATCGTTTTTTACTCTACCACCTCAGCGCATTTAGTGAAGCGGTTTCCTTGGCACGTCTTGTCGAAGCAGAGATCGTGTTTCCCCTTAATCCAGGATTCTCATCAATACGGACGTGGGTAACCCAACCGCGCCATTGATGGTGACGCTTGGGGGATAAGCGAGTTTTACCAGGCCGGTGGGGGACGCGTAGACTTCACCCGCCCATATAAGGGATAAGGATTCACCTTTTCACCTATGCCTTCTTCCTCCTTTGCTTATCCATCTCCGCGCACTCGAGCTCCAGCGCCCAAACCCGCACATCTCGTCTCAACCTTCCCCAGTCATGTCTGGAGCGGGAGGCAAGTGGATGACCTCCTCCGTTTCGGAGGAGCACATCGAAAGACTGCGCAGCGCCGGCTACCTGTCCGGCGACATCGCGCACCGGCTGCCCGACGAGGGGTAGCTCATCCCCACCCCCAGGCCCCATGAGAGGGTCATTTTTCTTCCCCACTTCCTCCGCGGACTGGGCTTTCCACTTCACCCCTTTGTCTGGGGGCTCATGTTCTACTACGGCCTGGATTTCCATGATCTGGCGCCGAACTTCATCCTCAACATCTCGGCATTTATCTCGTGTGCGAGGCCTTCCTCTGCATCCAGCCCCACTTCGGCTTGTGGCTCAAGACCTTCAATGTCAAGCCGAAGGTAGTGAAGGGCACTCAAGCGGAGTGCGGAGGCGCCATGTTGGGCAAGATGCCCAACGTCCTTTGGTTCGAAGGGGCCTTCATGGAATCCGTCAAGGGGTGGCAATCGGGGTGGTTCTATATCACCGAGCCGCGCGACCCTAAGTGGGCGGCGGCCCCCGAGTTCAGATCTAGTATCCCCACGCAGCTCACCTCCTGGAAAGAGAAGGGCTTGCTATGGGGTAGTTCGAAGGAGCTGACGGGACTCCAAGCCTGTATCCAGAAGCTGGTAAAGAAGCTCAGGCTGGTTAACATGGTCCAAGTCATGCTCGTCCGCCGGATTCTCCCATGCCAAGAGCGGGCATTCAATCTGTGGGAGTTCAATCCGGAACAGCACCAGGCGCTGAGCGGGCTCTTCGACATGACGTACAAAGGCGCCTGGAGGGTGCTGTTTAAGGGCGCCGAAGCCCCCGCATCCGCGACTGAAGATCGCGGATTTCGCTTGCAGCGCCAAGCCGACGAGGTAAGTGATTCTACCCCTTTACGGGACACTTGCTTTTCATAGTTTGACTCTATGCGGATTTTAATTTCCCCTTTTCCTTTGACAGGACTGGATGAGGAAGGCGGAGCAGATTATCTGCCCGGCTCCCATGCCAGAAAACCCAGTAGACGCCCATCTAGCGAGGCTGCTGGTTCCGGCACCGCACATGGTACCGGAGAAGAAGGCCAAGAAGGAGGCCACGGGTGCTCGAAAGAGTTCCCGTTTTCAGGTGTCCGACGACTCCGGGGCGGACTCCTCCCCCAAAAACGAGGAGGAGAAAGAGGACTCTCTCCCAGAGGAGGGAGAGAGGAAGAGGAAGGCTTCCCTAACAGGGGAGGCCGAAGGGTCCAAGAGGGGAAGGACTATTCCCCCGGACAGCTCCGCCAACATCAACATTGGCGAGGAAGAATGGCCTTCAAGGGCCAGGCCTCCAGCGAGATCGTAAGTATCCGGATTCCTGAGTGATTTATAATTTCTTTTTCTGTGTCACATAGTGCCATTCTGATGCCGCATGCTGCCTATAGTCCGGCCAATGATGATCTCCCCGCTTCATCGAGCGGGTCGTTGGCTCCGTCGGATGTAGATTCCATCCCGACTGCCTCCACCCCTCGCGACACCGAGGACGCCGAGGTGGGATCCCAAGAAGGGACCCATCAGGGGGACGCTCCAGAGGCGCCACAAGGCGTCCTCCCGGACTTTGCGCCGGACTCCATATCAGAACCCGCAGTGGTTCCGGAGTCCGGCCGGCGGCCCCTTCGCACGAAGGGCAAGACCGTGACGCCGGCGGCTTCCGTACAACTGGAGGCGCCGGACAATTTGTTGGAGGCGCTGTAGAGCGCTTCCATTGAGGAAGAACACCGCACTATTATGAGTGCGGTGATTCAGAAGGTACAGCTTGCCAAGAGCGGGCTGACCGAAACCTGCAGTAGCCTTCTATCAGGCTTTGAGGTAAGAAGTTAAAAATATGCAATGTAATACCGCATAGACAGTAGCCCCTGATGCTCGGTTCGGTGTTCGGAAAGAAAAGCCGGACTGAGGATCTGAAAAAAAAGAAGATATACGCAGGGTTGCTAAAAAATTATGTCAATATGGGTTGCAGGCTGCGCTGCTGACCTCTGCCGCACTGACTGCGGAGGTCAGTGCTTTGAAGCAGGAGCTCGAGCGGTCCGAGCAAGAGCTCGGCCATGCCAAGAAGCAGCTCCAGGACAAAGAAGGTGAGTAACACCACTTTGAACTTGTACCTTACAGAAAAGGATTTAGGTTGCAACAAAAAAATAACAAGGATAACATGGGTACTGCAGGGGCCACGAACGAGGTGGCGACCCTTGAAGGAGGCCGTGTCTGCGGCCGAACGCAATGCAGCCGCGGAACGGGCAGAGCGAGAAAAGCAGGAGGCGTGGGTGGCGGTGGTTCGGCAAGAGCTCCAGGCTCTCATGGAAAAGCATGAGAGTTTGGAGCATGACTCGAAGACTCGAGAGTCCGAGCTTGCCTCGGCTCTCGAAAGTGCAAAGACTGCCAAGGCCGATGCCCATAAGTCCCTTCAGGAGATTGAGTTGGTGAGGAAGATAGTGGCAGGTAAGGCATTTTTCATGCAAAGCAAGCATGTGAATGTAAATTACGTGTTACTTACCCGAATTCGGAGCTCTCCAGGGGCGTTTGCAAATCTGCCTCGCAGCGTGTCTGATGCCGCCGCATTCTACCGAGCCGAGGAGGGGAGCTCAACGGAGAAGGTCTTCTGGTCTCAATATGCTGAGGCCGGCCATCCGGTGCCCCCTAGCGACCAGCTGAAGCAGCTGGTCAAGCTCCACAAGGCGGCCGAGCAGGCCATGAAGGGCCTCATAGTCCGGCTGTGGCCTGGAGAGGCCATGCCTGGGAGCTACTTCGGCCTCGTGCGACGGTTGGTGGATGCATGCCCCTGGGTGGAGGTTATCAAGCGCTCCGCCTGTATTGAAGGTGCTCGTCGGGCCCTTGCCCGCGCAAAGGTGCATTGGGGCAAGCTGGATGCGGAGAAGCTAATCACTGACGCGCCACCAGCGGGCAAGGAATATCGTACACCCGAAATGTACTATAAGACTGTCCTAAAGGGTGCCCGCAAGATTGCGGATGAGTGCCCCAGGGATGTATTTATTGAGTAAATTCGCAATGTGTTATCCTGTGCGCTGAAAACTTTGTTCATATGCGCTAAGCAACGCTTGTTAATTTAAAATATTACCTTCTGTGCGGCCGTTTATTAAATCTGAGAGATGGCAAGTCGTCGGCTTCAACCCCCATGCCACGAGTGCTGGGGTGTTAGGGATAAACTTGAGCACTCTTGTTCCCATTTTTGGGTCCATCTAGGGAGGCGCTCAACACAACGAACGAGGCAACCAGACTTATAGTGCTTGAACACTCTCACTTAGCCATAGAATTCTATAATTTTAAATTTCGGCGAAGCCCCTAGTATTCGGAAGACCGAATTCGGGGCGCTATACACGCCTTCGTCGGACATTATCCGTAACTTCGCTCAAAGCGGCGTAGGTCTTTAAGGACCCGAAAAGACCCCTCGAACAGCGACCAGTCTCTCGCCTTATCATGACAGTCAGTTTTAGCTTTCTCCACTGAGGCGTTAACCCGGCTCAACCGGGGCGCAATCGCAGTGGTTCTCCCAGTGCTACCTTAGCCGATAGAACGGAACATAAGGTGCCAAACATGGGAGCCGGGCAAACCCAACTATTGACCCAAGACATGATTCGGAGCCGATTCATATAATGCTATAAGTTCGGGGTGTCGCACTTGTGAAAGTGTTCGGACTTTATCACACCATAATGCGGGGAACATAAGCCCCTGGTGTATTTGGCCGTACCAAACTGTACGGATGCAACATGTCGTAAATGAACATATATATATAAGGTAATGCAATTATGGGCAAAAAGTGCTGCATTTTATTCGAGAAGACCTGCTATGAGTGCGGAATGATACAAATAGTGCGGAAAGCAAGGGATTGGACGAATTAAAGGCATCTCCCTCCAGGGGTAGGCCGCGGAATGGTGTATTTAACAAATTTAATGCTCGTAATGGAGACCACCTGAGTGTTCGTCGCAGCCTTTGTCCCTCCCTGGCTGTTGCATCATGAGTTCGGCAGGTTCGCCGCCGGACAGAGTTCTGTAGAAAAAAGAGAGAAATAAAAGATAAAAAAGAGCGACACACTTGGGAGCCCCTGGTGTGGTCGAACCGCACTATGGGTCTGTTGTGGTTGTGCCTCTCCCCCTATGCCCACGGTATCTCCTGGGCGTAATTATGTACGCGGAGAGTTTGTCTTACGATTGTGCGAGGGCTGGGGTTGAGGCCGCATTGCTACGCATGCTCAGAATGTGCCAAGTGGTCTTGGTTGATGTTGCTCCGGGCGCGTTTGGCCGTGTCCGGTCGTTTAGCGGCCGGACTCGAAAATTGCCTTAAAAGGCTGCTCTGTACTTCTGCCGCGAGAGCCGCTGTATGTTCCTCCGTTCGGAGGGAGCGTTTCGTGTTTCCATTGACCGTTCCGCGAGAGCCGCTGTATGTTCCTCCGTTCGTCCGAGTAGAGCGTGATAGCCACTGCGGAACGGGACTATGTCGAAGATTAACTCCTCGCTTCAGAAATTATCCGGGGATCCGAAGACCACTTCCAGTGTAACTGAGCCTGTACAACTGGCCTCGACACCTGGTATGACGCCTTTGAAGGTTGTCTTTGTAGGTTTAATCCTTGAAGGGTCTATGCCCATCTTGTGCACTGTATCCTGATAAAGCAGGTTCAGGCTACTGCCGCCGTCCATTAGGACTCTTATGAGGTGAAATCCATCGACGATTGGGTCTAAAACCAATGCGGCGAATCCGCCATGGCGGATACTGGTCGGATGGTCTCTTCGATCGAACGTGATCGGGCAAGAGGACCATGGGTTGAATTTTGGGGCGACTGGCTCCATCGCGTATACGTCCCTTAGTGCACGCTTCCGCTCCCTCTTGGGTATATGCGTTG
>NC_041381.1:671483288-671516232 GCF_002162155.2 Triticum dicoccoides
CATCACTGTGTAGCCCCTTGTCATTGTTTTCGGCGATTAATTTGCCTACCTGCTTGAATACCCAACAATCTCTGTTGGTGTGGTTAGCTGGCTTTTCGGGGGTTCCATGTATTTGACAGGAGCGGTCGAGTATTCGGTCCAAATTGGACGGGCCCAGAGTGGTTCTTTTGAATGGCTTCTTCCGTTGACTGGGCTTGGAGCCTCGGAATCCGGCGTTAACTGTCGTATCCTCATTGCTGTCGCCGTTAATGCAGCGTTTGTTTTTGTTTCGACGCAACCTGCCATTGCGGTCCTTGGTATCCGGACTGTCAGCGTTTTTGCTGAGGTTGTTTCTGCGAGCTAGCCAGCTATCCTCTCCCGCACAGAAGCGGGTCATGAGTGATGTGAGGGCTGCCATGGATTTCGGCTTTTCCTGTCCTAGGTGCCGGGACAGCCACTCGTCGCGGATGTTATGTTTGAAGGCCGCAAGGGCCTCTGCATCCGGACAGTCGACGATTTGATTTTTCTTTGTTAAGAACCGTGTCCAGAATTGCCTGGCCAATTCGTCTGGCTGCTGGATTATGTGGCTTAGGTCATCTGCGTCCGGTGGTCGCACATACGTGCCCTGGAAGTTGTCGAGGAATGCGGCTTCCAGGTCTTCCCAGCATCTAATTAACTCTGCGGGCAGGCTGTTAAGCCAATGCCGAGCTAGTCCTTTAAGCTTGAGCGGGAGATATTTGATGGCGTGAAGATCGTCGCCGCGGGCCATATGTATATGGAGGAGATAATCCTCAATCCAAACCGCGGGGTCTGTTGTGCCATCGTAGGATTCGATATTAACGGGTTTAAACCATTCAGGGATTTGATGATCCATTACTTCGTCAGTGAAGCATAGTGGGTGTGCGGCGCCTCTGTATTGAGCAATATCACGACGTAGCTCGAGAGAGCGTTGTCTGCTGTGTTCGGCCCGGCCGGAGTAGTTGTATCCGGCGCGACGGTATTCGTCGTGGGTCTTGGGGCGCCCACGTGATCCATAGATAGATCTGGATTGTCTTGGCTTGTCCTCCAATATATCCCGCAAGTCCGGCGCGTTCCCCTGTGGCTTCATGCTTTTTGAGCGATGCCGGGGTACGGTTTTGGTGGAGGGCTTGCATGCCTCTCTGTCGTGGCCACGAGGTGGTCGGTCTGCCGTATTGTGCGCTAGTGATGCAGGTTTGTACGCTTCCTCCTCTAGTCGGGGGAGCAACTTGCGTTTTGGGTAACTTTTGGAGGGGCGTTCGAGTTCATACTCTTCGGCCACGAGGACCTCGGTTCATCTGTCGGCCAGTAGGTCTTGATCAGCTTGAAGCTGTTGCTGCTTTTTCTTTAGGCTGTTTGCCGTGGCCATTAGCCTGCGTCTGAAACGCTCTTGTTCGACGGGATCCTCAGGCACGACGAATTCTTCGTCGTCGAGGCTTGCCTCGTCTCCGGAGGGAGGTAAGTAATTATCATCCTCGACCTCTTCGTCTACCGCCCTCTCGTGAGGGCTTGCTTCTGCCTCCTCCTGCGCTGGATCGTGCTGGAGGGGGTTGTCTTCGGCACTTTCTGGGGTGTTATTATCTCCTGTGCCGGAATCTCTATTCTTGTTGTGGCAGGATTTAGAGCGGCGCCGCTGATGTCGGCGCTTGGGCTGTTTCTTTAAGGAATCGGCCTCCGTTGCTTCTTCGCCGTCCCCATCCTTTGGGGTGTCCACCATATATATGTCGTATGACGAGGTGGTCTTCCAGTGCCCTGTAGGCACTGGTTCTTCATATTCTCTGGCATCATCGTCCATACCGTCGATGTCTTCGGAGTCGTAGTCGAGTACGTCGGTTAGATCGTCGACGGTGGCTACGAAGTGGGTGGTGGGTGGGCTCTGAATTTCTTCATCGTCCACGTCCCAACCATCCTGGTCGTAGTTTGGCCAGGGCTCTCTGGATAGCGAGAGATGCTTCAGCAAATTTAAGATATCGCCGAAGGGTGAGTGCTGAAAGATGTCTGCAGCGGTGAATTCCATGATCGGCGCCCAATCGGATTCGACCGGCAGGGGCACAGGAGGTTCGGAGTCCGGCAGAGAGTCCGGCACCTCGGAGTCATGAGCTTTATGCGGGACAAGGTAAATGTTTGGCTCCATCGTCATAGAAGTTGCAGCTCCCGAGGCGGTGTCCAGCCATCCGTCCTCGATCTAAGCGATCGGCTCCGGACTATGGGTCGGAGCGGATTCATGTGCGGCCTCCAAGGTGCTGTTCGGCGGCAGAGTTAGGTCGTGCCCATCGTGACAGCGCGGCACGCTCGGCTGTGGCTCAGATCCATCGAAGATCAAGTCCACGCGGATATCGGCCGTGAAGTTTAGGCTTCCAAACCTGACCTGACGGCCAGGGGCGTAGCTTTCGATCTGCTCCAGATGGCCAAGTGAGTTGGCCCGCAGTGCGAAGCCGCCGAATACGAAGATCTATCCGGGGAGAAAAGTCTCACCCAGGACTGCGTCGTTGTCGATTGAAGAGGCCATCAAGCCTATCGGTGATGACACAAAGGAACTCTCAATGAAAGCACCAATGTCGGTGTCAAAACCGGCGGATCTCGGGTAGGGGGTCCTGAACTGTGCGTCTAGGCGGATGGTAACAGGAGACAAGGGACACGATGTTTTACCCAGGTTTGGGCCCTCTTGATGGAGGTAAAACCCTATGTCCTGCTTGATTGATATTGATATTGTGGATGTTTACAAGAGTGGATCTACCACGAGATCAAGGAGGCTAAACCCTAGAAGCTAGCCTATGGTATGATTGTAATGGTTGTTGTTGTTGTGTCCTACGGACTAGAGCCATCCGGTTTATATAGACACCGGAGAGGGCTAGGGTTACATAGAGTCGGTTACAATGGTAGGAGATCTACGTATCCGTATCGCCAAGCTTGCCTTCCACGCCAAGGAAGGTCCCATCCGGACACGGGACGAAGTCTTCAATCTTGTATCTTCATAGTCTTGGAGTCCGGTCGATGATGATAGTCTGGCCGATGATAGTTCGGCTGATGATGGTAGTCCGGCTATCCGGACACCCCCTAATCCAGGACTCCCTCGATCACAGAGATCTAGACTATTGTGGAGAAGCTCTAGGAACAAATTGAGGACAGGAATGACAGAGCAACCACTAAGGTCTTTCAGAAAGTGCCAAGGGCACAAACTGTTGGGGAACGTAGTAATAATTCAAAACAAATTATACGTGTCACCAATATCAATCTAGGAGATGCTAGCAATGAGAGAGAGAAAGAGTGCATATTTATACCCTTGAAGATCCCAAAGCAAAAGCGTTAGAAGAACGTGGTTCATGGAGTCGTACTCGCGGTGATTCAAATCGCGGAAGATCTGATCCAAGCGCCGAACGGATAGCACCGCCACGTTCAACACACGTACAGCCCGGGGACGTCTCCTCCTTCTTGATCCAGCAAGGGGGAAGGATAAGTTGAGGGAGAACTCTGGTAGCATGATGGCGTGGTGGTGGTGGAGCTCGTGGTTCTTCGGCAGGGCTTCGCCAAGCACTACGGAGGAGGAGGGGGAAGTGGTGCGCCAGGAGAAGGGGTGCGGCTACCCTCCCACCCCGCTCTATTTATAGGGTGAAGGGGAGAGGGGGCGTCCCACTAGATGCATCTAGCGGGGGGGCGGTGGCCAAGAGGGGGAGCTTGCCCACCAAGTTGGTGGGAGGCGCCCCCACCCCTAGGGTTTCCAACCCTAGGCGCCTTGGGCCCTTGGGGGGCGCACCAGCCCACTAGGGGGCTGGTTCCGACCCATATTCAGCCCACTTGGTCCCCCGGGGCAGGCGGCCCCACCCGGTGGACCCCTTGGACACCTTTCGGCGGTCCCGGTACAATACTTATAACCCTCGAAACCTTTCCGGCGACTGAAACTGGACTTCCCATATATAAATCTTCACCTCCGAACCATTCCGGAACTCCTCGTGACATCCGGGATCTCATCCGGGACTCCGAACAACTTTTGGTAACCACATACAATTTCCCATTAGAACTCTAGCGTCACTGAACCTTAAGTGTGTAGACCCTATGGGTTCGGGAACCATGCAGACATGATCGAGACATCTCTCTGGCCAATAACCAATAGCGGGGTCTGGATACCCATATTGTCTCCCACATGTTCCATGATTATATCATCAAATGAACCACGATATTGGGGATTCAATCAATCCCAAATTCCCTTTGTCCATCGGTATGTTACTTGCCTGAGATTCGATCATCGGTATCCCAATACCTCGTTCAATCTCGTTACCGGCAAGTCTCTTTACTTGTTTCGTAATGCATGATCTTGTGGCTAACTCCTTAGTCACATTGAGCTCATTATGATGATGCATTACCGAGTGGGCCCAGAGATACCTCTCTGTCATACGGAGTAACAAATCCCAGTCTTGATTCATGCCAACCCAACAGACACTTTTGGAGATACCTATAGTGCAGCTTTATGGTCACCCAGTTATGTTGTGACGTTTGATACACCCAAAGCATTCCTACGGTATTCAGGAGTTGCACAATCTCATGGTCTAAGGAAAGATACTTGTCATTAGAAAAGCTCTAGCAAACGAACTACACAATCTTGAGTTATGCTTAGGATTGGGTCTTGTCCATCACATCATTCTCCTAATGATGTGATCCCGTTACCAATGACATCCAATGTCCATGGTCAGGAAACCATAACCATCTATTGATCAATGAGCTAGTCAACTAGAGGCTCACTAGGGACATGTTGTGATCTATGTATTCACACATGTATTACGGTTTTCAGTTAATACAATTATAGCATGAACAATAGACAATTATCATGAACAAGCAAATATAATAATAACCATTTTATTATTGCCTCTTGGGCATAATTCCAACATTCTCCCACTTGCACTAGAGTCAATAATCTAGTTACATTGTGATCAATCAAACACCCATAGAGGTTTGGTGTTGATCATGTTTTCCTCGTGGAAGAGGTTTAGTCAACGGATCTGCGACATTCAGATTTGTATGCACTTTACAAATATCTATGTCTCCATCTTGAATATATTCACGAATGGAGTTGAAGCGACGCTTGATGTGCTTGGTTTTCTTGTGAAATCTGGGCTCTTTGGCAAGGGCAATAGCTCCAGTGCTCTCATAAAAGAGAGTCATCAGGCCCGATGCATTGGGAATCACTCCTAGGTCAGTGATAAACTCCTTCATCCATACTGCTTCATGTGCTGCTTCCGAAGCAGCTATGTACTCTACTTCACATGTAGATCCCGCCATGACACTTTGCTTGCAACTACACCAGCTGAGTGCCCCACCATTCATATTATACATGTATTCGGTTTGTGACTTGGATTCATCCAGATCTGTGTCAAAGCTAGCGTCAACGTAACCCTTTACGACGAGCTCTTCGGCACCTCCATAAATGAGAAACATATCCTTAGTCCTTTTCTCTATCTTCAGGTACTTCAGGATATTCTTGACCATTGTCCAGTGTTCCATACCGGGATCACTTTGGTACCTCCCTACCAAACTTATGGCAGGTTCACATCAGGTCTGGTACACAGCATGGCATATATAATAGAGCCTATGGCTGAGGCATAGGGGATGACACTCATCTTTTCTCTATCTTGTACCGAGGTCAGGCATTGAGTTGTGCTCAATCTCACACCTTGCAATACAAGCAAGAACCCCTTCTTGGACTGATCCATATTGAACTTCTTTAATATCTTGTCAAGGTATGTGCTTTGTGAAAGACCAATGAGGCATCTCGATCTATCTCTATAGATCTTAATGCCTAATATGTAAGCAGCTTCTCCAAGGTCCCTCATAGAAAAACACTTATTCAAGTAGGCCTTATGCTTTCCAAAAGTTCTATATCATTTCCCATCAATAATATGCCATCCACATATAATATGAGAAAAGCTACAGAGCTCCCGCTCACTTTCTTGTAAATACAGGCTTCTCCATAAATTTATATAAACCCAAACGCTTTGATCATTTCATCAAAGAAAATGTTCCAACTCTGAGATGCTTGTACCCGCCCATAGATGGAGCGCTGGAGCTTGCATACCTTGTCAGCATTCTTAGGATCGACAAAACCTTCCATCTGCATTATATACAATTCTTTCTTAAGGAAACCATTAAGGAATGCCGTGTCCATTTGCCAGATCTCATAATCATAGAATGCGGCAATTGCTAACATGATTCGAACGGACTTCGGCTTCGCTACGGGTGAGAAGGTCTCATCATAGTCAACTCCTTGAACTTGTCGATAACCCTTAGCAACAAGCCGAGCCTTATAGACGGTCACATTACCATACGCGTCAGTCTTCTTCTTAAAGATCCACTTATTTTCTATGGCTCGCCGATCATCGGGCAAGTCCACCAAAGTCCATACTTTGTTCTCATACATGGATCCTATCTTGGATTTCATGGCTTCAAGCCATTTGTTGGAATCCGGGCCGCCATCGCTTCTTCATAGTTCGAAGGTTCGCCGTTGTCTAACAACATGACTTCCAGGACAGGGTTGCCATACAATTCTGGTGTGGAACGTGTCCTTGTGTACCTACGAAGTTCAGTAGCAACTTGATCCTAAGTTTCATGATCATCATCATTAACTTCCTCTCTAGTCAGTGCAAGCACCATAGATACATCTTCCTGAGTTGTGCTACTTTCCGGTTCAAGAGGGGTTACCTCATCAAGTTCTACTTTCCTCCCACTTCGAGAGAAACTCTTTCTCCAGAAAGGATCCATTCTTGGCAACAAATATCTTGCCCTCGGATCTGAGGTAGAAGGTATACACAATAGTTTCCTTAGGGTGTCCTATGAAGACACATTTTTTTGATTTCGGTTCAAGCTTTTTAGGTTGAAGTTTCTTGACATAAGCATCACATCCCCAAACTTTCAGAAATGACAGCTTATGTTTCTTCCCAAACCATAATTCATACGGTGTTGTCTCAACGGATTTAGACGGTGCCTATTTAAAGTGAATGCGGCAGTCTCTAAAGCATAACCCCAAAATGGTAGCGGTAGATCGGTAAGAGACATCATAGATCACACCATATCCAATATAATGCGATTACGGCGTTCGGGCACACCATTTCGCTGAGGTGTTCCAGGTGGCGTGAGTTGTGAAACAATTCCACATTTCCTTAAGTGCGTGCCAAATCTGTGACTCAAATATTCTCCTCCATGATCTGATTGTAAGAACTTTATTTTCCTATCACGTTGATTCTCTACCTCTTTCTGAAATTCCTTGAACTTTTCAAAGGTCTTAGACTTGTGTTTCATTAAGTAGACATACCCATATCTACTTAAGTCATCAGTGAGCGTGAGAACATAACGATAGCCACTGCGAGCCTCAACGCTCATTGGAACGCATACATCAGTATGTATTATTTCAAACAAGTTGGTTGCTCGCTCCATTGTTCCGCAGAATAGAGTATTGGTCATTTTTTCCATGAGGCATGGTTCGCACGTGTCAAATGATTCATAATCAAGAGACTCCAAGAGTCCATCTGCATGGAGTTTCTTCATGCGTTTGACACCAATGTGACCAAGGCGGCAGTGCCACAAGTATGTGGGACTATCATTATCAACCTTACATCTTTTGGTATTCACACTATGGATATGTGTAAAATCATGTTCAATATTCAATAAAAACAAACCATTGACCAGTGGGGCATGACCATAAAACATATCTCTCATATAAATAGAACAACCATTATTCTCAGATTTAAATGAGTAGCCATCTCGCATCAAACGGGATCCAGATACAATGTTCATGCTCAAAGCTGGTACTAAATAAACAATTATTAAGGTTTAAAACTAATCCCGAAGGTAGATGTAGAGGTAGCGTGCCGACGGTGATCACATCAACCTTGGAATCATTCCCGACGCGCATTGTCACCTCGTCCTTCGCCAGTATCCGCTTATTCCGCAGCTCCTGTTTTGAGTTACAAATATGAGCAAGCGCACCGGTATCAAATACCCAGGAGCTACTACGAGCGCTGGTAAGGTACACATCAATAACATGTATATCACATATACCTTTGGTATTGCCGGCCTTCTTATCCGCTAAGTACTTGGGGCAGTTCCGCTTCCAGTGACCACTTCCCTTGCAATAAAAGCACTCATTCTTAGGCTTGGGTCCATTCTTTCGCTTCTTCCCGGCAACTGACTTACCGGGCGCGGCAACTTCCTTACCATCCTTCTTGAAGTTCTTCTTACCCTTTCCTTTCTTGAAACTAGTGGTCTTATTCACCATCAACACTTGATGTTCCTTTTTGATCTCCACCTCCGCTGATTTCAGCATCAAATATAACTCAGGAATGGACTTCTCCATCCCTTTCATATTGTAGTTCATCACAAAGCTCTTGTATCTAGGTGGAAGCGACTGGAGGATTCTGTCAATGACCGGGTCATCTGGAAGATTAACTCCCAGCTGAGACAAGCGGTTGTGCAACCTAGACATTTTGAGTATAAGCTCGCTGACAGAACTGTTTTCCTCCATCTTACAACTGTAGAACTTGTCGGATATTTCATATCTCTTGACCCGGGCATGAGCTTGAAAAACCATTTTCAGCTCTTGGAACATCTCATATGCTCTGTGTTGCTCAAAACACTTTTGGAGCCCCGATTCTAAGCTGTAAAGCATGCCACACTGAACCAGGGAGTAATCATCACTACGCGACTGCCAGGCGTTCATAATGTCTTGAGTTGTTGGGAAAATGGGTGCGTCACCTAGCGGTGCGTCAAGGACATATGCTTTCTTGGCAGCTATGATGATGATCCTCAAGTTATGGACCCAGTCCATATAGTTACTTCCATCGTCTTTCAGCTTGGTTTTCTCTAGGAGCGCGTTGAAGTTGAGGGCAACATTAGCATGGGCCATTGGATCTATAGGATAGATTGTAAAGACAATTTTAGACTAAGTTCATAATAATTAAGTTCATCTAATCAAATTATTTAATGAACTCTCACTCAGATAGACATCCCTCTAGCCATCTAAGTGGTACATGATCCGAATCGACTAGGCCGTGTCCGATCATCACGTGAGACGAACTAGTTATCAATGGTGAACATCTCCATGTTGATCGCATCTACCATATGACTCATGCTCGACCTTTCGGTATCTCATGTTTTGAGTCCATGTCTATACATGCTAGGCTCGTCAAGTCAACCTAAGTGTTTCGCATGTGTAAATCTGGCTTACACCCATTGTATGCGAACGTTAGAATCTATCACACCCGATCATCATGTGGTGCTTCGAAAAAACGAACCTTAGCAACGGTGTACAGTTAGGGGGAACACATTTCTTGAAATTTTAGTGAGGGATCATCTTATTTATGCTACTGTCGTTCTAAGCAAATAAGATGTAAACATGACAAACATCTCATGAAAATCATAAAGTGACATGATATGGCCAATATCATCTTGCGCTTTTGATCTCCATCTTCGAGGGGCGGCATGATCACTATCGTCACCGGCATGACACCATGATCTCCATCATCATGATCTCCATCATCGTGTCTTCATGAAGTTGTCTCGCCAACTATTACTTCTACTACTATGGATAATGGTTAGCAATAAAGTAAAGTAATTACATGGCGCTTATTTTGACTCGTAGGTCATACAATAAATTAAGACAACTCCTATGGCTCCGGCCGGTTGTCATACTCATCGACATGCAAGTCATGATTCCTATTACAAGAACATGATCAATCTCATACATCACATATATAATTCCTCACATCCTTTTGGCCATATCACATCACATAGCATACCCTGCAAAAACAAGTTAGACGTCCTCTAATTGTTATTGCATGTTTTATGTGGCTGCTATGGGTTTCTAGCCAGAACGTTTCTTACCTACTGATATGTCTTTGTCATATCTATAATTTTTGATTGTTCCATGCCAATATTATTCAACTTTAAAATACTTTTGGCAACTTTTTATACTATTTTTTGGACTAACATATTGATTCAGTGCCCAGTGCCAGTTCCTGTTTGTTGCATGTTTTATGTTTTGCAGAAACCCAATATCAAACGAAGTCCAAATGGGATAAAAATGGACGGAGCTTATTTTTGGAATATTTATGATTTTTGGGAAGTAAAATCAACGCGAGACGGTGCCCGAGGTGGCCACGAGGGTGGCCCGCGTGCCCACTTATACTGGGCACACCCCTGACCCTCGTGGGCCCCTTGTAAGGCGGTTGACGCTCTTCTTTGGCCGCAAGAAAGCTAATTTTTGCAAAAATATCTGGGCGAAGGTTTAAATCCAATCAGAGTAACGGATCTCCGGATATAAAAGAAACGGTGCTAGGGCAGAATCTGAGAACGCAGAAATAGAGAGATACAGAGAGACAGATCCAATCTCGGAGGGGCTCTCGCCCCTCCCATGCCATGGGAGCCAAGGACCAGAGGGGAAACCCTTCTCCCATCTACTGAGAAGGTCAAGGAAGAACGAGAAGGGGGGCTCTCTCCCCCTTGCTTCCGGTGGCGCCAGAATGCCGCCAGGGCCATCATCATCACCGCGATCTACACCAACAACTTCACTGCCTTCATCACCAACTCTTCCCCCCTCTATGAAGTGGTGTAACCTCTCTTTTACCCGCTGTAATCTCTACTTAAACATGGTGCTCAACGCTATATATTATTTCTCAATGATGTATGGCTATCCTATGATGTTTGAGTAGATCTGTTTTGTCCTATGGGTTAATTGATGATCGTGATTGGTTTGAGTTGCATGTTTTATTATTGGTGTTGTCCTATGGTGCTCTCTGTGTCGCGCAAGCGTGAGGGATCCATGTTGTAGTGTTTGCAGTATGTTCATGATTTGCTTATGCTGGGTGGCATGAGTGACAGAAGCACAGACCCGAGTAAGTAGGTTGTTTGCGTATGGGATAAAAGGGACTTGATGCTTTAACGCTATGGTTGGGTTTTACCTTAATGATCTTTAGTAGTTGCGGATGCTTGCTAGAGTTCCAATCATAAGTGCATATGATCCAAGAAGAGAAAGTATGTTAGCTTATGCCTCTCCCTCAAATAAAATTGCAATAGTGATTACCGGTCTAGTTATCAATTGTCTAGGGACAAATAACTTTCTCGTGACAAAAAGCTCTCTATTAAAATTAACTTAATTGTGTCTTTATCTAAACAGCCCCTACTTTCTCTTTACGTGCTCTTTATTATCTTGCAAACCTATCCAACAACACCTACAAAGTACTTCTAGTTTCCTACTTGTTCTAGGTAAAGCAAACACTAAGCGTGCGTAGAGTCGTATCAGTGGCAGATAGGACTTGAGAGAATATTTGTTCTACCTTTAGCTCCTTGTTGGGTTTGACACTCTTACTTATCAAAAGAGGCTACAATTATCCCCTATACTTGTGGGTTATCACCTATGCAAAAGCCACAATGGTTTCAATCCAATCGGAGTTACGGATCTCCAGATATAAAAGAAACAATGCCAGGGCAGAATCTCAGAACGCAGAAACAGAGAGAGACAGATCCAATCTCAGAGGGGCTCTTGCCCCTCCCATGCCATGGGAGCCAAGGACCAGAGGGGAAACCCTTCTCCCATCTAGGGAGAAGGTCAAGGAAGAAGAAGAAGAAGAAGGGGGGCTCTCTCCCCCTTGCTTCTGGTGGCGCCGGAATGCCGCCGGGGCCATCATCATCTCCGCGATCTACACCAACAACTTCACCGCCTTCATCACCAACTCTTCCCCCCTCTATGCAGCGGTGTAACCTCTCTTTTACCCGCTGCAATCTCTACTTAAACATGGTGCTCAACGCTATATATTATTTCCCAATGATGTATGGCTATCCTATGATGTTTGAGTAGATCCATTTTGTCCTATGGGTTAATTGATGATCGTGATTGGTTTGAGTTGCATGTTTTATTATTGGTGCTGTCCTATGGTGCTCTCACTGTCGCGCAAGCATGAGGGATCCCCGTTGTAGGGTTTGTAATATGTTCATGATTTTCTTATGGTGGGCGGCGTGAGTGACAGAAGCACAGACCTAAGTAAGTAGGTTGTTTGCGTATGGGCTAAAGGGGACTTGATGCTTTAATGCTATGGTTGGGTTTTACCTTAATGATCTTTAGTAGTTGCGCATGCTTGCTAGAGTTTCAATCATAAGTGCATATGATCCAAGAAGATAAAGTATGTTAGCTTATGCCTCTCCCTCAAATAAAATTGCAATAGTGATTACCGGTCTAGTTATCGATTGCCTAGGGACAAATAACTTTCTCATGACAAAAAGCTCTCTATTAAAATTAACTTAGTTGTGTCTTTATCTAAACAGCCCCTACTTTTTATTTACGTGCTCTTTATTATCTTGCAAACCTATCCAACAACACCTACAAAGTACTTCTAGTTCCATACTTGTTCTAGGTAAAGCGAACACTAAGCGTGCGTAGAGTCGTATCAGTGGCAGATAGGACTTGAGAGAATATTTCTTCTGCCTTTAGCTCCTCATTGGGTTCGACACTCTTACTTATCGAAAGAGGCTACAATTATCCCCTATACTTGTGGGTTATCAAGACCTTTTTCTGGCTCCGTTGCCGGGGAGTCATAGCGTGGGGTGAATATTCTCGTGTGTGCTTGTTTGCTTTATCACTAAGTAATTTTTATTTGTTGTTCTTAGTTGTTTTCTATCTTTAGTTATGGGTAGGAAACGCAAAATACAAAAAAATTAGTTGCACCTACTAAACCAATGGTTGAAGAATCACTCAAAATTTATCACACTCCTGAAGCTTTTTACTTGGATCATCTTCGATCCCTTTGTGCTCGTGCTGAAACCCCAACTAGCTTAGTTGAGGGCAAATCTTTAGATGAGCATGCTTATTATGTGTGACACCGTATATCTGAAAAATGGAAACTTTTACTGGATCAAATTCATTGTTTGCAATGCTATGCTTGGAATTTATGTGAAATATATGATGTTACTTGTTGTTCTGAAAACCCTAAGAAACACCTTCCCTACCAATGTGAGTTTAGTGATAATGGAATCGTATCTTTGTATGCTAAGGGTGTTTATAATTACTATGATGTTCAACAAATTGAAGAATTTGTTGCTTTTAAGGGTGCTTACAAAATTGCTTCTTTGATTGAAATGTATGATGCTACTCTTTACAAATCTAAATTTTTTGCCATACTTAACTATTGTTATGATAATTATGCTTCTAATGCCTATGTTAAACTATATATTGAGGACTCCTCCGCTGTCCAAGAAGAGACTAATATTTTGCAGGAGTCTATGGAAGAAGAAAATGATGAAACTATGAGCTCATTGGATGAAAAAGATGATGAGGAGAACGAAGAACAAAAGGAGGAAGAGCGGATTAGCTACCCGTGCCCACCTTATAATGAGAGTAACTCTTCAACTCATACATTGTTTAATTCCCCTTCGTGCTTACCGAAGGATGATTGCTATGATAATTGCTATGATCCCGTTGATTCTCTTGAAATATCCCTTTTTGATGATGCTTGCTATGCTTGTGGCCAAGATGCCAATATGAACGATGCTTATGGAGATGAACTTGCTATAGTTCTTTATGTTAAACATGAAATTGTTGCTATTGCACCCACGCATGATAGTCCTATTATCTTTTTGAATTCTCCAAACTACACTATATCAGAGAAGTTTGTGCTTATCAAGGATTATATTGATGGGTTGCCTTTTACCATTGCACATGATAATTTTGATAGATATAATATGCATGTGCTTGCTGCTCCTAGTTTGCAATTATTATGAGAGAGGAACTATATCTCCACCTCTTTATGTTTCCAATATGATAAAATTGCAAGAAACTATACTATGCATTGGCCTTTACTATGTGTGCATGAATTGTTCTTTTATGACATGCCGATTCATAGGAAGAGAGTTAGACTTCGTTGTTGCATGATATATGTTACTTTGTGCTCAGTACTAAATTACAAATCATTGTTAATTAAAATTGGCTTTGATATACCTTGGGATCCGGGTGGATCCATTATTTGAGCACTATATGCCTAGCTTAATGGCTTTAAAGAAAGCGCTGCCAGGGAGACAACCCGGAGGTTTTAGAGAGTCATTTATTTCTGTTGAATTCTTTTATAAAGTTTAAAAACAAAAAAATATAAATAGGGGAGCCCACAACTTTTCAAAAAGGAAAGCGAAAGTGAGAAAGACGAGCATTGTTAAAGTGGGAGCTAGCCTTGAACTTTGTTCATGCTCACGGAAACTTTGTGAATCTTAATTAGAGAAACTTTTCATCCAAAAATAATTATCCCCTTGTAAAATTCCATCGTATTATAAAAATAATGTGCTAAGGTTTGCCTTTAGGATGTTTACAATGCTTGTTGGTTTGTACGGTGCAGGACAGAAACTTTGGCTGTAGTGCGCGATTTTACATTTTTTACTGGAACGTCAAACGGTTCTGATTCTTTTTTCACTGTCTTGTTGTACAAAGTTTTTATTTTTCCTAATTTTGTAGAATTTTGGGGTACTAGAAGTATGGTGAATGTTCATATTGCTACAGACTGTTCTGTTTTTGACAAATTCTGTTTTTGATGCATAGTTTGCTTGTTTTGATGAATCTATCAATTTATATCAGTGGATTAAGCCATGGAAAAGCTATATTACAGTAGCTATAATGCAAAAACAAAATATGAATTGGTTTGCAACAGTACTTAGAGCAGTGATTTGCTTTATTATACTAACGGATCTTACCGAGTTTTCTGTTGAAGTTTTGTGTGGATGAAGTGTTTGATCGAGAAGGTCTCGATATGAGGAAAAGGAGGAGAGGCAAGAGCTCAAGATTGGGGATTCCCAAGGCACCCCAAGTAAATATTCAAGGAGACTCAAGCATCTAAGCTTGGGGATGCCCTGGAAGGCATCCCCTCTTTCTTCAACAAGTATCGGTATGTTTTTGGATTCGTTTCGTTCATGCGATATGTGCAAATCTTGGAGCGTCTTTTGCATTTAGTTTTCACTTTTATTTTATGCACCATGCTGGTATGAGATAGTCCATGGTTGATTTATAGAATGCTCATTGCACTTCACTTAAATCTTTTGAGTATGGCTTTATAGAATGCTTCATGTGCTTCACTTATATCATTTGAAGTTTGGATTTTTCTGTTTCTCTTCACATAGAAAACTGCCATTTGTAGAATGCTCTTGTGCTTCACTTATATTTGTTAGAGCGTGGGCATATCTTTTGTAGAAAGAATTAAACTCTCTTGCTTCACTTATATCAATTTAGAGAGATGACAGGAATTGGTCATTCACATGTTTAGTCATAAAATCCTACATAAAACTTGTAGATCGCTGAATATGATATGTTTGATTCCTTGCAATAGTTTTGCGATATAAAGGTGGTGATATTAGAGTCATGATAGTGGACGAATGTGGATTATTAGAAATACTTGTGTTGAGGTTTGTGATTCCCGTAGCATGCACGTATGGTGAACCGTTATGTGATGAAGTCGGAGCATGATTTATTTATTGTTTGTCTTCCTTATGAGTGGCGGTTGGGGACGAGCGATGGTCTATTCCTACCAATCTATCCCCCTAGGAGCATGCGGGTAGTACTTTGTTTCGATGACTAATAGATTTTTGCAATAAGTATGTGAGTTCTTTATGACTAATGTTGAGTCCATGGATTATACGCACTCTCACCCTTCCATCATTGCTAGCCTCTTCGGTACCATGCATTGCCCTTTCTCACCTCGAGAGTTGGTGCAAACTTCGCCAGTGCATCCAAACCCCGTGATACGATACGCTTTATCACACATAAGCCTCCTTATATCTTCCTGAAAACAGCCCCATACCTACCTATCATGGAATTTCCATGGCCATTCCGAGATATATTACCATGCAACTTCCATCATCATCACATACATGACTTGAGCATTCATTGTCATATTGCTTTGCATGATCGTAAGATAGCTAGCATGATGTTTTCATGGCTTGTCCGTTTTTTTATGTCATTGCTATGCTAGATCATTGCACATCCTGGTACACCGCTGGAGGCATTCATATAGAGTCATATATTTGTTCTAGATATTGAGTTCTAATATTGAGTTGTAAGTAAATAAAAGTGTGATGATCATCATTATTAGAGCATTGCCCCAGTGAGGAAAGGATGATGGAGACTATGATTCCCCCACAAGTCGGGATGAGACTCCGAACTTTATGAAAAATAAAAGAGGCCAAAGGAGCCCACCAAAAAAGGGGAGAAAATAAAAAATGAGAGAAAAAGAGAGAAGGGGCAATGTTACTATCCTTTTACCACACTTGTGCTTTAGAGTAGCACCATGTTCTTCATATAGAGAGTCTCTTGAGTTATCACTTTCATATACTAGTGGGAATTTTCATTATAGAACTTGCCTTGTATATTTCGATGATGGGCTTCCTCAAATGCCCAAGGGTTCTTCATGAGCAAGCAAGTTGGATGCACACCCACTTAGTTTTCAGTTTGAGCTTTCATACACTTATAGCTCTAGTGAATCTGTTGCATGGCAATCCCTACTCCTCGCATTGACATCAATTGATGGGCATCTCCATAGACCGTTGATTAGCCACGTCGATGTGAGACTTTCTCCCTTTTTGTCTTCTCCACACAACCTCCACCATCATACTCTATTCCACCCATAGTGCTATATCCATGGCTCACGCTCATGTATTGCATGAAAGTTGAAAAGGTTTGAGAACATCAAAAGTATGAAACAATTGCTTGGCTTGTCATCGGGGTTGTGCATGATTTGAATATTTTGTGTGATGAAGATGGAGCATAGCCAGACTATATAATTTTGTAGGGATAACTTTCTTTGGCCATGTTGTTTTGAAAAGACATGATTGCTTTATTGGTACGGTCGAAGTATTATTGTTTTTATGTCAAATGATAGACTATTGCTTTGAATCACTCATGTCTTAATATTTGTGCCATGATTAGACATATGATCAAGATTATGCCATGATTAGACATGACATGATTATCTTGTTTATCATTTACCTACTCGAGGATGAGCAGGAATTAAGCTTGGGGATGCTGATACGTCTCCATCATATCTATAATTTTTTATTGTTCCATGCCAATATTATTCAACTTTCATATACTTTTGGCAACTTTTTATACTATTTTTTGTGACTAACATATTGATCCAGTGCCCAGTGTCAGTTCCAGTTTGTTGCATGTTTTATGTTTTGCAGAAACCCAATATCAAACGGAGTCCAAATGGGGTAAAAACAGATGGAGCTTATTTTTGGAATATTTATGATTTTTGGGAAGTAAAATCAACGCGAGACAGTGCCCGAGGTGGCCACGAGGGTGGCCCGTCACCCACTTATACTGGGCGCGTCCCTGACCCTCATGGGCCCCTCGTAAGGCGGTTGACGCTCTTCTTTGGCCACAAGAAAGCTAATTTTTGGAAAAAAAATCTGGGCGAAGGTTTCAATCCAATTGGAGTTACGGATCTCCGGATATAAAAGAAACGGTGCCAGGGCAGAATCTCAGAATGCAGAAACAGAGAGAGACAGATCCAATCTCAGAGGGGCTCTCGCCCCTCCCATGCCATGGGAGCCAAGGACCAGAGGGGGAACCCTTCTCCCATCTAGGGAGAAGGTCAAGGAAGAAGAAGAAGAAGAAGGGGGGCTCTCTCCCCCTTGCTTCTGGTGGCGCCGGAATGCCGCCGGCACCATCATCATCTCCGTGATCTACACCAACAACTTCACCACCTTCATCACCAACTCTTCCCCCCTCTATGCAGCAGTGTAACCTCTCTTTTACCCGCTGCAATCTCTACTTAAACATGGTGCTCAACGCTATATATTATTTCCCAATGATATATGGCTATCCTATGATGTTTGAGTAGATCCATTTTGTCCTATGGGTTAATTGATGATCGTGATTGGTTTGAGTTGCATGTTTTATTATTGGTGCTGTCCTATGGTGCTTCCCTGTCGTGCAAGCATGAGGGATCCCCGCTGTAGGGTTTGCAATATGTTCATGATTTGCTTATGGTGGGTGGCGTGAGTGACAGAAGCACAGACCCAAGTAAGTAGGTTGTTTGCGTATGGGCTAAAGGGGACTTGATGCTTTAATGCTATGGTTGGGTTTTACCTTAATGATCTTTAGTAGTTGCGGATGCTTGCTAGAGTTTCAATCATAAGTGCATATGATCCAAGAAGATAAAGTATGTTAGCTTATGCCTCTCCCTCAAATAAAATTGCAATAGTGATTACCGGTCTAGTTATCGATTGCCTAGGGACAAATAACTTTCTCATGACAAAAAGCTCTCTATTAAAATTAACTTAATTGTGTCTTTATCTAAACAGCCTCTACTTTTTATTTACGTGCTCTTTATTATCTTGCAAACCTATCCAACAACACCTACAAAGTACTTCTAGTTTCATACTTGTTCTAGGTAAAGCGAACACTAAGCGTGCGTAGTCGTATCAGTGGCAGATAGGACTTGAGAGAATATTTGTTCTACCTTTAGCTCCTCGTTGGGTTTGACACTCTTACTTATCAAAAGAGGCTACAATTATCCCCTATACTTGTGGGTTATCACCTACGCAAAAGCCACAATGGTGATATGCCAATTGCTATTTACCCTTCATAAGGACCCTCTTCATCGAATCCGATCTGACCAAAGTGGGAGAGACAGACACCCACTAGCCACCTTATGCAACAAGTGCATATCAGTCGGTGGAACCTGTCTCACGTAAGCGTATGTGTAAGGCCGGTCCGGGCAGCTTCATCCCACAATGCCGCCGAATCAAGATAGGACTAGTACCGGTAAGCAAATTGACCAAATCATCGCCCACAACTACTTGTGTTCTACTCGTACATAGAATCTATGCATAGACCTAGCTCTGATACCACGGTTGGGGAACATAGTAGTAATTAAAAAAAATCACACGTTTCACCAAGATCAATCTAGGAGATGCTAGCAACGAGAGAGAGGAAGTGCATCTTCATACCCTTGAAGATCACAAAGCGGAAGCGTTACAAGAACGCGGTTGATGGAGTCGTACTCGGGGCAATTCAAATCGCGGAAGATACGATCCAAGCGCCGAACGGACGGCGCCTCCGCGTCACATATAGTGTCAGGACCCCGATCCTACGTCACACCAATCTAGCATGTAACACATCATATCACTTTGCGACCTCATGCACGGTATTCCCACGGGTGCCACCTTACCTGGCCCAGGACCGTTTGCGCCTTTTGGCTCACGTATATGATAGTGCCGCTAGCATCCATATGACCAAGAACCTGGGCTGACATGGCTAGTCGTGAACCCAAAGTGGCACTAACTTACAGGGACAGGCATACATGACCCAGCAATGAACGTGTCGGTCATCAGCGAGTGAATCCGGGCTGTAGCAACTGGGCTAGCAGGACTCCGGTAAACCGGGCTGTAGCAGGCTAACAAGACTCCGATAGACACCGCGTGACATTTCCTCGAAGGGACAGACACAAGAACGAAGAAGGACACATGCCGGCCAGCCTAAGTGTTCCGGAGCAGTAGCAAGCTACCAGGGCTCAGTGGAAGCACTAGGAGACATTTCCCGTTAAGAGAGGCTACCAAGGATAAACAACTAGATAGTCAGATCCCACACATACCAAGCATTTCAATAACATACACACAATATGCTCGATATGTGCAAATACAACATGGCATCACAAAATGACTCTACGACTCAAGTATTTTATTCAATAGGCTCCGAGGAGCGAGATATTACAAACATGAGTCTCATGACCCAAGTGGAACTACTAGCGAGACTGAAGTCTCTCTGCAAAAACATAAATTAAGCAACGTGAGTACAAATGTACCCAGCAAGACTTACATTAGAACTAACTACATATGCATCATTATCAACAAAGGGGATGGTGGGGTTTAACTGCAGCAAGCCAGCTTTGACTCGGTGGCTATCCTGAACTACGACTGCAAGTAACTCTTTTGAGGTGGCGCACACGAGTCCAGATATTCACCATATCAATACACCACTATGGATCCGCTCCCGTCTCCCTACGAGAACGCCATCCATAGCACTCACGCTTATCTTGCGTATTTTAGAGTATCCACTTTCACTTGTCTATGAACTGTACAGGCAACCCAGAAGTCCTTTACCGCGGACACCGCTATTCGAATAGATCATATTAACCCTGCAGGGGTGTACTTCTTCACACACGCTCTCGCCACTTACCTCCATGTACACCTCGTGTATCTCGGCAACCTTCAACCTGAAGCCTGGCGAGGGAGTCGGCCACGACCTGACTAACCACACAAGTCTCTCGTCCAGGTTTATCGCCTATTCGGGTTCCATCCGCAAGGAGATCCGGCCGGGGTGTCGCTCACGGCCCCAAACGATGTGTGCAGGGTTCCCAAGTCCACCATCCAGGTGCCACTTGGTACACCGGGCCACTGTGCCTAGTCTGTCCCAAGCCCACCTGTACCGGGTGCCACTTGGTAGACTACTAACACTACCTACAAACACCAGAAACTAGTTGCAACTCCTGGACAAAGATCAGGTTGATTAATAAGTCGAGAGGGGCACTTAAGCATTCCAATGAGTGGTAGTAGCTGTTCATGGATCACAAACACAGAACTCAGTTCCTAAGGACGGCTTCAATGATACAACCCACCATGTACTCCTACATGGCCTCTCACCGCTACTTTTACCAAATCATGTTCACACACTTAGCTCACACACAGTAGGACATGTTTACACACCTCCAATTCATCCCCGGTGAAGCAGACCTGACTCAACTCTAAGCAGTAGCAGGCATGACAAACAAACATGAATGAGTAGGCACATCAGGGCTCAAACAACTCCTACTCATGCTAGTGGGTTTCATCTATTTGCTGTGGTAATGACAGGTCGTGCAGAGGATAAGGGGTTCAGCTACCGCAGCATGTAACAGTTGAATCGTTGTTGTCCTAATGCAGTAAAAGAGAGCAGGAGCGAGAGAGTGGGATTGTATCGGAATGAACAAGGGGGTTTTGCTTGCCTGGCACTTCAGAAGATAATATAGTTCTTCATCGGTGTCATCGAACTCATCGTCGGAACCACGTCTACTGAGTTGGAACAAACACCGGAAACAGAGAAAGAACACAACAATGCAATGCAACAATATGATGCATGAGTGCGACATGGCAATATGATGTGGTTTGAGCTAATGCAACTAGCAACCAGATTAAATGAAGTTGGTTTGAATCCAAGATTCAAATTCAAACTCCATATGTGGATATTTAAATGCCATTTATATGATTTGTGCTAAACAGCAGCTATAAGTTGTTCTAACATGCATGAAAACAGTACAGATGGATAGATTGGATTTTTCTGATCATTTATCATATATAATTTATCTCATTTGGAGCTACGGTTGAATTTATATGAATTTTTGAAATTTAAATCATTTTCTGGATTTTCCTGGTTATTTAGAAATAAAACAAATCCAGAAAATGACTTATTGTGTGAGCATGACATCAATGTGATGTCAGCGGTCAACAGGAGCCGGTAGAGGTCAAACTGACATGTGGGGCCCATTGGTCAGTGACTCAGGGCTGGCTTGAGTGAATGACATGTGGGACCGGTCAACGCTGACTGGGCCAGAGTCAAAGCTGACATGTGGGGTCCACGGTGTTAGCACTAATCTAACAGAAAAATTATACTAACCTAATTAAGCTCAGGGACCCACATGGCAGTGGCTCATGGGGGTGCTTATAGTGGTCATTAGCACTAACAAACCGGCGCCACGTCAGCAGGTGACGCCGGCGACAACAGCTGCGGCGGAAACTCCCCGGAGTTGGTCGGGGCGGCGCTACTGGCCGTGGCTGGGCGCGCTGAGGGCATCTATGCGGAGCTGGAACTTGCACGCATCCAACGGTGCAAGCAGCACCTGCTGGGGTGGCCGAAAACAATGACGGCGTCGAGGTCAGCGGCGACCGGAGCTCAGGCGTCGACGGATTCGTCGCTACGGTGAGCAAGGCGTGTGTTGCTTGGCATCTACGGCGGTTGCACGTGCTAACAAGGCTATTGGGCATGCTAGCATGACCAAAGGGTCACCGGACTGACGCTGGCGACGAGCTCGGGCGGAGGTGAGCTTCGGCCTCGATGAACATGACGGCTACGGTGTGCAAAAGGACGAGGCGTCAGAGGGGAAATGACCGGAGGCTCACAGCGCGTCGATTGAAGTACTCGTCGGGCTCGGGGAAGGCCTGCAGACGACGGAGCGACGACGGCGATCGCCGGAGTCCGAGGAAGAAGACGGAGCCGATGGCGGTGTTGTAGGGGCTCCCGCGGGGCGTGGCTCGGTGAGGAGGAAGAAGGGGTCGAGGCGGAGCCTCTGAGAGCATTGGCGAGGCGAGGTAGTGGCGGTGGGCGTGGCAACGGTGTGTGGCGGCGAGGGCAGCGCTCGGGCGCGGTCAGAGAGAGCGAGTAAGAGGAGGGTATGAGGACGAGGGAGTGGGCGAGAGGGTCTGGGGTGATGCGTGGCATCGTCCAGACGCATCGGGGCAGCGGTGGGAAGCAGGAGGTGGCCGGGGGCTCTCGGGTGCGCGCCACGCCTCGCCTCTGCCTTCTGGCAGAGGTGGGAGATGACTGGCAGTGGCGCTGGGCTGGGTTGGCCAAGTGGGCTGCCTACTGGGCCGTCCAAGTAAGCCAGGTAAGTTTCTCTCTCTCTCTCTTTTATTTCCTATTTCTGTTTTCTATTATTCTGCAACTTTGTGGCTTTATTAGAAATACTAAATCAATCCCAAAAATCATGCAACTACTCATGACCACTGTTGGAAATATATCCTACAGTAAACATTTCAGTTTGGGATTATTTGAGCATTTAAAATATTTTATAGCATTTAAATGCCCAAATGCAAATATTATATGATTTAATTCAGTGACCTTATGATGTCCGAGAAAAGTGTGCACCATTTTTGTCAGAGGTTCTAGCCCAAGGCAAAGATGATGAACATTTTAGAAGGGCATTTCAGGTTCATTGAATAAGATTGTAGTAAACCCTAGTTGGTTTAAAGGGGGGATGCTGGGGGTTCTGTCATCCCCATTTCAACTTTCTGGGAGATTTAAACATGATGCAACACCAGATGCTAGCACTAGGCAAACCAGAACTAGGGATGTGACAGCTCACCCCCACTAAACAAGAATCTCGGCTCGAGATTCAAGACATGAGGTAAGAGGGAAAAGGGGACACAAACTAACACAATCTTCATGATCCAATTGCTCTTCTCGAAAATGTTGATTCATTGCATCATCTTGGTCTTGACATCTTGCTTTGAGAACTCCATTCAACATGACCACGAGAAGAAATGAAAACTCTAGAAGAATCAATCTTCTCGAGGATCGAGCAACTGACGATCAACTCACGGAATGAGGCATAGAACACCTCTTGAGCTGAGAAGTTCAAACACACTTCAGGAGGGATGGAAGAACAGATGGCGGGGGTTCCATTTGGTAGGCAACAACTCCATGCTTGAGGAGATGGTGAATGGTTTCAAGATAGCGATGAAATAATTGCCATGATTCCATAACGGGGCACCTTAGAGAAGGTGACACGTAGAATTATTCCCTTAAGTGGCAAAAAGAATTACCTTTGATTCATAGGTCATTGAAACTCTTTATACCATCCTAGGGAAAATCACAATTGATCGTCTGAAGGAATTCGAAGGAATGGCATACTCAGTTTGGAAAGGAAACTAGAGTTATAAGACAACTGGCAAACAGAAGGCACATCCCAATTGATACCGAGAATATAACCTAGTGTGTGGGCATGCTCTCAAGAACTTGAGCATTTCCATATTCATCAAGGTTTTACCAATATCCGTGTCAAGGATCCTGGCAACACAACATACTACCATGATGAGTAGTGATGGACAATGCAGACGCAAAGGAAGATAACACTTTCTCATATTTCACCTTAGCGAGGCCAAGGAAACAAAATCTGGATGATCGACTGAGAGACATTTAGCACTCTGCTTCTAATGTTCTCCTTGATCTGCTAGTGTATCCCATTCATATGGTTTGATATCTAGAACATCAAGTAAAGGTCGGACTTCGGAAACACAAAAATCCATAAGGGACAACTAGGGAGTAAATCCTACGAAATCCTTATGGGGAGGTGGCCAACTTCCTCAATCAAAATACTACAACAACAGGTCTTCCGGCTGGGTGTGTTGGCCATGACATCCACTTTACCGGGTTACAGAGAGACCATTATTATAGTTCTTGGGAAATGTTCCAACCATCATATCTGCCTGAGATTCAGATCTGGTTGGTGTCAGAATAATCCAGACTCATCAAGTCTAGGAAGAAAAATGAAAGTTTGCAACACAAATCGACAAGATGACGTTGCGAGATTCTCGGGAGATGAACTACGATAGCAAGCTCCAAAACATGAGCTGGTTCTGCTACACACATGTGAACACGCTGTCCCAGAAAAACATGATCACATGGTAGTCTTACAATAAAACGCTACCGAGTTCTGGTAGGGAACCATCATCGGGGATATCGAAGTCTTGTGCATTACCATGGATTAGCACTTAACTCCTTTTCCTTGAACAAGTCAATCAGTGGCTTAGTCTGCTAGGGAATACATATGGAATGGAGGTAATTAATCTACCAAACCATAGAATACTTCGCACGTATGCATGACTGATTTGGGATGATTCCAGGGGAAACAAAACAAACCTTTCTCAAATTCATGGCGGCAACTTTCACTTCATGCACGTGAACTTGGAGAAAGTCACTTCTTTCACCAAAACATATACCTCATGAGCGGAACACGAAGGTAATGCTTACAAAGTTTCCAACACTAGCTCAATATTCAACATGAATCATGGAGGAGACGAGATGCTGCTGATGGGCTCAACAGCAACTCATCGGAATCCCCATATCACTGGAATTCCACCATTATGTGAACAATGTGATAGTATTGGTCAGACCCAAAAGATGTAATGGTGTATGCTCGAGGGATCAACCACGAGTAAGACAACATTACGAACATCGGTGGTTTTGATATGACTTGACGATAGCCCATACTCAAGTCAAATTTTTGACAAGATAATAGATCCAACAATTGATCACGAGGACCAATTGGTGAAGATATCATCTTTCTTCAACACACACACAACACAAAGATATCCCTTAACATGAACTAAGTCAGACGAGCTTTTATCTTCCAACTCTCCAAGTTTTTGTTTGGCTTAACCATCTAGCTCAGGGGTATCCCACAGAGATTCTTGGAGAATGGGTGGTTTGGAGGAAAACCAACATGATCATGAATTCAACATAGCGGTCAGGTGACGACCTGGTGATACTTCCGAGAAGATATTCAAAAAATCACGAACCACCGATATGTTACTAAGCTCGAGAGCAATCTTTCTTTCCAGGCAAGATGATATGATCAAATGAGCGAGGGATTGACAAAATCCTAAATCACCGATCGAAGAGTGCACCAACAATAAGGACTAGGTAGCACAATCTATCTTAGAATGATGATTCAAGAACCAACACACTAAGAATAAAATTATTGTCCTTTAACTACCAAGCAAGGGGGTTGCTAGAAGTATTGATTTCACACATCACGGTTCACTTGTCGGCATTTCGGTTGCAGCAACATGGAAACCGAGAAATGAATAATGAGGGCGAGAAGTATCACTGTATCAAGAGTTCATAAGATGATGTGTAATTCCTATGACTTTCTTGACATAAAGAGGGTAATACTTCAGGGTAGAACAGAACAAAAACAGGATTAGTATTTTGGTCTGCGGAGTATGACTACTTTGACCCAATCCGAGATATGGATCAGGTACTGGAGTTCATTTCTCCTAGTCATTCTGGGATAGAATGGCTTGACGGAACACAAGAATAATAGGCATCGATGAAGGAAGACACGCATACTCTTGACTATCAATTGATAGACGAGGCCTAGAAAACAACTCAAGAGGGACAACTCAAGGACCATGTAACTTTCTGAGTTGTGGATGCATAGATTAGTATGTCGAACCATGTTCAACAGGTTTCTTCCAGATAATCCATGCAAAAAGGTTGAGCTGGCAGAGTCACAATATAAAATGAAGAACTCATCGAGAGCACTCCTGTTATGATCTTTTGATCCAACAAACTTCTGCCATAAGTGGTTCATAGTATTTGGAAGAAGGAAATACCACGGACCTTGAGGACTATCGCAAAGGTTACTAGTATCCTAAAGGGACTAGCAAACACTATCAACATGAAGTAAGTAGGGTGAATCTCGGGTTCGGAGACCCAGGAGTAGAATGCCTACTAACTATGTGGCATCACGGGATGCCTTCGGGAATGATGGCCAGAATCATCACACTGGAACACAGAACATGGCTAGATTACTAGGTGATACTCTAGACATCTAGGGTCATAATAATAGCTCCAACATATACATTGAGGCAATAGAGTACCTCAACTCACCGTTTAGTGTGGTTAACCTGGCCAGAAAGGACATCGAAACAGAGGGAAGGATTTTTGCAATTGCATCAGATTATTTAGAAACCTGGGATGACTCGGACAGCATAACGACTGTAAATGCTCAAAAGATTGGAGACATGATACAAAAATGGTGGCATAGCCACTCAGAAGCACAATATCAAGGTTTCGAGATCAACAGTTAACATACAGAAGATAGTAGGAACTGAATGCAAGCTTGGAACCATCAATCCTATAGGACTACGGATTAGTAACACGTGATCCTGATAGAAAGAAGAGAAATCCTAATTCCTTAACCCCATAGGAAAGATAAGATGACTCAGATCAGAAGGGCATAAGGTATAAGGAGTAAAAAGAGCCTTACGTTCCATCCCGCAATTAATTCCCTTATATAACTAAAGAATTTCTAGACTCAACTTCGACCAGTTTGGCTTGGTAATCCTACAGGCAGTCAAGCTCTGATACCAAAGCTGTCAGGACCCCGATCCTAAGTCACACCGATCTAGCATGTAACACATCATATCACTTTGCGACCTCACGCACGGTATTCCCACGGGTGCCACCTTACCTGGCCCGGGACCGTTTGCGCCTTTTGGCTCACGTATATGATAGTGCCGCTAGCATCCATATGACCAAGAACCCGGCTGACATGGCTAGTCGTGAACCCAAAGTGGCACTAACTTACAGGGACAGGCATACATGACCTAGCAACGAAAGTGTCGGTCATCAGCGAGTGAATCCGGGTTGTAGCAACTGGGCTAGCAGGACTCCGGTAAACCGGGCTGTAGCAGGCTAACAGGACTCCGATAGACACTGCGTGACATTTCCCCGAAGGGATAGACACAGGAACGAAGAAGGACACATGTCGGCCAGCCTAAGTGTTCTGGAGCAGTAGCAAGCTACCAGGGCTCAGTGGAAGCACTAGGAGACATTTCCTGTTAAGAGAGGCTACCAAGGATAAACAACTAGATAGTCAGATCCCACACATACCAAGCATTTCAATAACATACACACAATATGCTCGATATGTGCAAATACAACATGGCATAACAACATGACTCTACGACTCAAGTATTTTATTCAATAGGCTCCGAGGAGCGAGATATTACAAACATGAGTCTCATGACCCAACATTCAGAGCAAACAAGTCAAATCACATGCGGAAGCTTAACATGTCTGAGTACATACATCTACAAATGAAAAAGGCTGAGAAGCCTGTCTATCTACCAGATCCTGCCGAGGGCACAAGATCGTAGCTGAGGTAACAAGCTAAACATTGAAGTCCACGTGGAACTACTAGCGAGACTGAAGTCTCTCTGCAAAAACATAAATTAAGCAACGTGAGTACAAATATACCCAGCAAGACTTACATCAGAACTAACTACATATGCATCATTATCAACAAAGGGGATGGTGGGGTTTAACTGCAGCAAGCCAGCTTTGACTCGGTGGCTATCCTGAACTATGACTACAAGTAACTCTTCTGAGGTGGCGCACACGAGTCCACATATTCACCATATCAATACACCACTATGGATCCGCTCCCGTCTCCCTACGAGAACGCCATCCATAGCACTCACGCTTATCTTGCGTATTTTAGAGTATCCACTCTCGCTTGTCTATGAACTGTACAGGCAACCCAGAAGTCCTTTACCGCGGACACGGCTATTCGAATAGATCATATTAACCCTGCAGGGGTGTACTTCTTCAGACACGCTCTCGCCACTTACCGCCATGTACACCTCGTGTATCTCGGCAACCTTCAAGCGGAAGCCTGGCGAGGGAGTCGGCCACGACCTAACTAACCACACAAGTCTCTCGTCCAGGTTTATCGCCTATTCGGGTTCCATCCGCAAGGAGATCCGGCCAGGGTGTTGCTCACGGCCCCAAATGATGTGTGCAGGGTTCCCAAGTCCACCATCCGGGTGCCACTTGGTACACCGGACCACTGTGCCTAGTCTGTCCCAAGCCCACCTGTACCGGGTGCCACTTGGTAGACTACTAGCACTACCTACAAACACCAGAAACTAGTTGCAACTCCTGGACAGAGATCAGGTTGATTAATAAGTCGAGAGGGGCACTTAAGCATTCCAATGCGTGGTAGTAGCTGTTCATGGATCACAAACACAGAACTCAGTTCCTAAGGACGGCTTCAATGAGACAACCCACCATGTACTCCTACATGGCCTCTCACCGCTACTTTTACCAAATCATGTTCACACACTTAGCTCACACACAGTAGAACATGTTTACACACCTCCAATTCATCCCCGATGAATCAGACCTGACTCAACTCTAAGCAGTAGCAGGCATGACAAACAAACATGAATGAGTAGGCACATCAGGGCTCAAACAACTCCTACTCATGCTAGTGGGTTTCATCTATTTACTGTGGCAATGACTGGTCATGCAGAGGATAAGGGGTTCAGCTACCGCAGCATGTAATAGTTGAATCGTTATTGTCCTAATGTAGTAAAAGAGAGCAGGAGCGAGAGAGTGGGATTGTATCGGAATGAGCAAGGGGGTTTTGCTTGCCTGGCACTTCAGAAGATAATATAGTTCTTCATCGGTGTCATCGAACTCATCGTCGGAACCACGTCTACTAAGGTGGAACAAACACCGGCAACAGAGAAAGAACACAATCAATGCAATGCAACAATATGATGCATGAGTGCGACATGGCAATATGATGTGGTTTGAGCTAATGCAACTAGCAACCAGATTAAATGAAGTTGGTTTGAATCCAAGATTCAAATTCAAACTCCATATGTGGATATTTAAATGCCATTTATATGATTTGTGCTAAACAGCAGCTATAAGTTGTTCTAACATGCATGAAAACAGTACAGATGGATAGATTGGATTTTTCTGATCATTTATCATATATAATTTATCTCATTTGGAGCTACGGTTGAATTTATATGAATTTTTGAAATTTAAATCATTTTCTGGATTTTCCTGGTTATTTAGAAATAAAACAAATCCAGAAAATGACTTATTGCGTCAGCATGACGTCACTGTGATGTCAGCGGTCAACAGGAGCCGGTCGAGGTCAAACTGACATGTGGGGCCCATTGGCCAGTGACTCAGGGCTGGCTTGAGTGAATGACATGTGGGACCGGTCAACGCTAACTGGACCAGAGTCAAAGCTGACACGTGGGGTCCACGGCGTTAGCACTAATCTAACAGAAAAATTATACTAACCTAATTAAGCTCAGGGACCCACATGGCAGTGGCTCATGGGGGTGCTTATAGTGGTCATTAGCACTAACAAACCGGCGCCACGTCAGCAGGTGACGCCGGCGACAACAGCAGCGGCGGAAACTCCCCGGAGTTGGTCGGGGCGGCGCTACTGGCCGCGGCTGGGTGCGCTGAGGGCATCTATGCGGAGCTGGAACTTGCGCGCATCCAACGGTGCAAGCAGCACCTGCTGGGGCGGCCGGAAACGACGACGACGTCGAGGTCAGCGGCGACCGGAGCTCGGGCGTCAATGGATTCGTTGCTACGGTGAGCAAGGCGTGCGTTGCATGGCATCTACGATGGCTGCACATGCTAACAAGGCTATTGGGCATGCTAGCATGACCAAAGGGTCACCGGACTGATGCTGGCGACGAGCTCGGGCGGAGGTGAGCTTCGGCCTCGATGAACACGACGGCTACGGTGTGCAGAAGGACGAGCATTAGGGGGGAAATGACCGGAGGCTCACAGCGCGTCGATTGAGTACTCGTCGGGCTCAGGGAAGGCCTGAAGACGACGGAGCGACGACGGCGATCGCCGGAGTCCGAGGAAGAAGACAGAGCCGATGGCGGCGTTGTAGGGGCTCCCGTGGGGCATGGTACGGTGAGGAGGAAGAGGGGGTCGAGACGGAGCCTCTGAGAGCATTGGCGAGGCGAGGTAGTGGTGGTGGGTGCGGCAACGGTGTGCGGCGGCTAGGGCAGCGCTCGGACGCGGTGAGAGAGAGCGAGGAAGAGGAGGGGATGAGGACGAGGGAGTGGGCGAGAGGGTCCGGGGTGATGCGTGGCGTCGTCCAGACGCATCGGGGCAGCGGTGGGAAGCAGGAGGTGGCCAGGGGCTCTCGGGCGCGCGCCACGCCTCGCCTCTGCCTTCTGGCAGAGGTGGGAGATGGCTGGCAGCGGCGCTGGGCTGGGCCGGCCAGGTGGGCTGCCTACTGGGCCGTCCAGGTAAGCCAGGTAAGTTTCTCTCTCTCTCTCTTATTTACTGTTTCTGTTTTCTATTATTCTGCAACTTTGTGGCTTTATTAGAAATACTAAATCAATCCCAAAAACCATGCAACTACTCATGACCACTGTTGGAAATATATCCTGCAGTAAACATTTTAGTTTGGGATTATTTGATCATTTAAAATATTTTATAGCATTTAAATGCCCAAATGCAAATACTATATGATTTAGTTCAGTGACCTTATGATGTCCGAGAAAAGTGTGCACCATTTTTGTCAGAGGTTCTAGCCCAAGGCAAAGATGATGAACATTTTAGAAGGGCATTTCAGGTTCATTGAATAAGATTGTAGTAAACCCTAGTTGGTTTAAAGGGGGGGTGTTGGGGGTTCTGTCATCCCCATTTCAACTTTCTGGGAGATTTAAACATGATGCAACACCAGATGCTAGCACTAGGCAAACCAGAACTAGGGATGTGACATACAGCCCGGGGACGTATCCTCCTTATTGATCCGGCAAGGGGGGAGGAGAAGTTGAGGGAGAACTCCGGCAACACAATGGTGTGGTGGTGGTGGAGCTCGTGGTTCTCCGGCAGGGCTTCGCCAAGCACTACGGAGGAGGAGGAGGTGTAGGATGGGGAAGGGATGCGCCAGGGGAAGGGGTGTGGCTGCCCTCCCACCCCCCCCCCCCTCTATTTATATGGTGAAGGGGAGAGGGGGCGGTCCCCTAGATACATCTAGAGGGGGGGCGGACAAGGGGGGGAGCTTGCCCCCAAGTTGGTGGGAGGTGCCCCCACCCCCTAGGGTTTCCAACCCTAGGCGCCTTGGGCCCTTGGGGGACCCATATTCAGCCCACTTGGTCCCCCGAGGCAGATGGCCCCACCCGGTGGACCCCTGGACACCTTTCGGTGGTCTCGGTACAATATCGATAACCCCCAAAACCTTTCCGGCGATTGAAACTGGACTTCCCATATATAAATCTTCACCTCCGGACCATTTTGGAACTCCTCGTGACGTCTGGGATCTCATCCGGGACTCCGAACAACTTTCGGTAACCACATACAATTTCCCATTACAACTCTAGCGTCACCGAACCTTAAGTGTGTAGACCCTACGGGTTCGGGAACCATGCAGACATGACCGAGACATCTCTCCGGCCAATAACCAATAGCAGGATCTGGATACCCATATTGGCTCCCACATGTTCCACGGTGATCTTATCGGATGAACCAGGATGTCGGGGATTCAAACAATCCCGTATACAATTCCCTTTGTCCATTGTTATGTTACTTGCCCGAGATTCGATCGTCGGTATCCCCGTACTTCGTTCAATCTCGTTACCGGCAAGTCTCTTTACTCGTTTTGTAACACATGGTCCCGTGGCTAACCCATTAGTCACATTGAGCTCATTATGATGATGCATTACCGAGTGGGCCCAGAGATACCTCTCTGTCATACAGAGTGACAAATCCCAGTCTCGATTCATGCCAACCCAACAGACACTTTCGGAGATACCTGTAGTGCACCTTTATGGTCACCCAGTTACGTTGTGATGTTTGATACACCGAAAGCATTCCTACGGTATCCGGGAGTTGCACAATCTCATGGTCTAAGGAAAGATACTTGACATTACAAAAGCTCTAGCAAACGAACTACACGATCTTGTGCTATGCTTAGGATTGGGTCTTGGCCATCACATCATTCTCCTAATGATGTGATCTCATTATCAATGACACCAATGTCCATGGTCAGGAAACCATAACCATCTATTGATCAACGAGCTAGTCAACTAGAGGCTCACTAGGGACATGTTGTGATCTATGTATTCACACATGTATTACAGTTTCCGGTTAATACAATTATAGCATGACCAATAGACAATTATCATGAACAAGGAAATATAATAATAACCATTTTATTATTACCTCTAGGGCATATTTCCAACACAAAGGTCTATAGTTGTGTGATACGTCTCCAACATGTCTATACTTTTTTATTATTCCATGCTATTATATTATCCATCTTAGATGTTTTATATGCATTTATATGCTATTTTATATGATTTCTGGGACCAACCTATTAACCTAGAGCCTAGTGCCAGTTTTTGTTTTTTCCTTGTTCTTGAGTTTTACAGAAATGGAGTACCAAACGGAGTCCAATTGACCTGCCAATATTTGGAGATTTTTTATGGACCAGAAGAAGCACCCGAAGCAAAAGAATTGGGCCAGAAGAGTCTCGAGTCAACCACGAGGGTGGGGGCGTGCCCTACCCCCTGGTAGCGTGCCCCTTCCTCGTGGCTAACTTGGATACCC
>NC_041381.1:671516541-671547739 GCF_002162155.2 Triticum dicoccoides
TTCCTATAAATACACAAACCCCTAGTTATAAGCCGAGATCAGGAGTTCCGCCACCGCAAGCCTCTGTAGCCACCAAAAACCAATCGAGACCCTGTTCCGGCACCCTGCCGGAGGGTGGATCCATCACCGGTGGCCATCTTCATCATCCCGGCGCTCTCCATGACAAGAAGGGAGTAGTTCACCCTCGGGGCTGAGGGTATGTCGGTGTACAAAAGTGTGGGTACTTCTGTACCCCTTACTTGTGCACGGACGGTCGCACCCACCCCTGCAGTAGGGCTCGGTGAAGCAGAGGAGGACGGCAGGAGGCAGGACAGGTACGAAGAATATCAAGACAGATGCTTAGAGTAGCAAGCAGCAAGAGGCAAGCAGGGCCACACCCAGCAACAAGCCTTGCCGAGACGACCTGCGAGGCCCCCGGCAAGCTCCTTACCGGGCCAGCTTGCGAAGAGACCCACAGGGCCGCCACCCTTGGGATTGAGAGCTCTGACACCATCGACAATGTTAAAGACCAAGATTTGGAGAGCACATGCCTGGTAGCATGCATCTCCTCACAAAGATTGGCAACCCACGAACCCACGTGGGATCAAGAGACGGAGACCCCCGGCAAGGCCCTTGCCGGGGATGACTCCAAGGCCCCCAGCAAGCCTTGCCATGGACGATCGCCAGGCCGCAGCCAGACCCGCGCTTGACAAGGTTTTTGACACTTCACCACCACTCCAGCGCAATGATAAGCATGGCAGTTAAGCAGGCACCTACGTGGTGACATGCAGATCTTTGTGGAAGCCTATCACTTCACCAACACAGCAGCTGGTTGGCCGATGTGGCGCTTCATGCCTTGTCGGTCCGGACGTGTGGCGAGGCGAGGAGGAGCGACGAAGGATGAAATGGCCTATGTTTCCATCCCCGATAAAATGAGAGGACATGTAGGCAGCGCATTAAATGCACTTGTCCTACGTTGATCAAACGATAAGCTCATACCATTGTTGCTTGCCACCTCCTGTGTGCCACTGTGGCAACCCCTTTGTGTATAGAAGGAAGCCCAAGGCGCATAGAGAGAGGATTTGGACTTTTGGACAAAGCACGTATCATAGCTAGTTCAAAAGCTCAAGAACACACATATAACCAGATAAAGCAGGACTAGAGTATTACGCATCCTCGCGGCACGAACCTGGATAAAAATCCTCTATGCACTAACGACTCGACCTGCTCTTCATGCAACTAACCCCTCGTAGAACGTAGAAGGGATCCTTGTGACCCCATAGGTGATCGGTTTCCCCGACATCCTTGGCGCGCCAGGTAGGGGGCGGTTTGTTGTGAGAATCTGGTTTGTCGGTAGTACAGTAGCTCCTTCGTCGCTATGGCTCGAATAAGAAGACAACCGTGGCGGTCGGCCCGTTTGGGGCCGCTCCGCCCGCACCCGTGCGTGCAGGCGACGGGGCGGGCGCCAGTGGTGGAGGAGATCAAGATCGTCCACACCATTCGAATACAAGAAGCCAGGCCGTCGGTATCCTCCGCAGCGGTGACGGAGGTCGGCGCGCCGGCGCACCAAAGGGTGGAGTTGTGACACCTGCGGGTGGTGCGGGGACCTCCAAGGGAGAAAGATCGACCTCGTCAATGCACGTGCCGTGGTCTCCTCAGCTCGTGCACGATGAACCGCGCCGCGATGTTGAGGACCCCGGGCGTTGCCACTGAGGGAGTCCTGGATTAGGGGGTATCCGGACAGCCAGACTATATACTTCGTCCGGACTATTGGAGCGTGAAGATACAAGACTCAGGACTCCGTCCCGTGTCCGGATGGGACTCTCCTTTGCGTGGAAGACAAGCTTGGCGATCCGGATATTGTATTTCCTTCCTTGTAACCGACTCCATGTAAACCCTAGCCCTCTCCGGTGTCTATATAAACCAGAGAGGATGGTCCTTAGAAGGCCGATCACAATTACAATCATAATCATCATAGGCTAGCTTCTAGGGTTTAGCCTCTACGATCTCATGGTAGATCTACTCTTGTACTACTCATATCTTCAATATTAATCAAGCAGGAAGTAGGGTTTTACCTCCATCGAGAGGGCCCAAACCTGGGTAAACATTGTGTCCCTTGCTTCCTATTACCATCAGCCTAAGACGCATAGATCGGGACCCCCTACCCGAGATCCGCCGGTTTTGACACCGACATAGATGCTTCCATTGAGAGTTCCTCTATGTTGCCGCTGCAAGGCTTGATGGCGCCTTCAATCGTCAACAACACGGCCCAGGGTGAGATTTTTCTCCCCGGACAGATTTTCGTGTTCGGCGGCTTCGCGCTGTAGGCCAATTCGCTTGGCTAACTGGAGCAGATCAACAGCTACGCCCCTGGCCACCAAGTCAGGTTCGGAAACCTGAACTACAGGCCAATATCTGCGGAGACTTGATCTTCGACGGAATCGGGCCTGCGCCAGGAGCGCCGGACAGTCGCGATGAGCACGGCTTAGACCTGCTGTCGGACAATGCTCGGGATGTCACCCCTGTAGCAGCCCCGGACCTAAATCCGGAGCAGGCTGCGTGGCCCAAGGACGGGTGGATGGACCCCGCCCCACCTGCCGCACATTCATCAGCGTTAGAGCCGAACACAGGCCTCACTTCTAAGGAAGCCTGTGACTCTGGACCCCCGGACTCATATCCGGTTGTAGGTTCTAGTCCGCGCGCTCCAGAGCCCGCCGAGCCTGGTTGGGCTCCGGTAATGGATTTTACCGTTACGGATATCTTCCAGCACTCGCCCTTTGGCGACATGCTAAACTCACTAAAGTCTCTCTCTTTGTCAGGAGGCTCTTGGCCGAACTATGTCCGGCTCGAGTGGGAAGTAGGCGACGAAGGAATTCGCTGCCCACCCACCACCCACTTCATTGCGACGGTCGATGATCTAACCGACGTGCTTGACTTCGACTCCGAAGACATCAACGGTATGGACGACGATGCAGGAGCAGAACAGGAACCACCGCTCACAGGGCGGTGGACAGCCACCCCGTCGCACGATATATACATGGTGGACACACCCAAGGACGAGGCGACAATCCGGAAGACAAAACCCCCGGGCAAAAACCAAAGCGACAGCGCAGACGCCGCTCCAAGTCAAGCAACAGTAAAAATAGCGACAAGAGCGCCAGAAATATTGACACCCCAGTCAACTCCAAAGGCAACAATGACCATACGGACCCAGCGATGGAGCAGGACGAGCCAGGTCATGCCGAACACAGTTCGGAGCAGACACCCGATCACAATGATCCCGAGGGACGAGCTCATCAAACCACCCCAGGACAAGAACACAGTCCGGATGATGATGCATTCATCATCCCAGAAAAACATGTGGAACGCGATAACCTCCATAGAAAGCTTATGGCCACCGCGAGAAGTCTAAAGAAGCGGAAGCAACGGCTAAAAGCCGCACAGGAAATGCTCAATCGCAGATGGAATAAAGTGCTAGACACTGAAGAAAGATACAGCGACGATCGCCATACAAAGAGCTATCCAAAATGCAAGCTACTGCCCGAATTCGACGACGAGGCCATTCCACCAAAGAGCAACACGACGAGGAGGCCGGACGTGCCACTTCATAACCGCAATAGAGCAGCTACCGACGCCTCGCACGATTTGCGTGAGCACCTGGATAAGAAAGTCGGCGTGGCTAGGTCCATCTACGGATCTAAAGGACACACCTCGGCGCGGGATTATGGTCACCAAACCGATTATACCAATCGAATACCAGTTTAGAATAAACACCGGACATAGCAACAGCCGACAACATGCCACAGGGCGTCCAGATACAGAGGGGCTGCTCACCCCCTGTGCTTCACCGAAGAAGTACTGTACCATGAATTTCCACAGGGTTTTAAACCTGTGAACATAGAGGTGTATGACGGAACAACAGACCCAGGGGTCTGGATCGAGGATTTTATCCTGCATATTCATATGGCCCATGGGGATGACCTCCACGCCATCAAATACCTTCCCCTCAAGTTGAAGGGACCTGCTCGACACTGGTTGAAAAGCCTCCCCGAAAATTCAATTGGGAGTTGGGAGGAACTTGAGGACGCTTTCAGGGCCAATTTTCAAGGGACTTATGTCCGGCCTCCGGATGCGGACGATTTAAGTCACATAATCCAACAGCCCAGAGAGTCCGCCCGCAAGCTTTGGAACAGATTCCTCACTAAGAAGAATCAAATTGTTGATTGTCCGGACGCTGAAGCCTTAGCGGCATTCAAACACAGCATCCGTGACGAGTGGCTCACCAGGCACCTCGGCCAAGAAAAGCCAAGGACAATGGCATCCTTAACAAGCCTTATGACCCGCTTTTGCGTGGGTGAAGATAGCTGGTTGGCCCGTAAAGGCACCAGTGACCCAAGCACATCCGAAATAAGGGATGACAAGGGGAAGCCACGGTGTAATAAAAACAAACATCAAAACAAGGAAGAGAGCCCGGACAACACAGCGGTCAACACCGGATTCAGGGGCTCTCAACCCGATCAGCAAAAGAAGCCATTTAAAGGCAGTAAAGAGGGACCGTCCGGTCTGAACAGAGTCCTGGACAGACTGTGCCAAATTCATGGCACCCCTGACAAACCTGCGAACCACACGCACAGAAAGTGCTGGGTCTTCAAGCAGGCCGGCAAATTAAATGCCGAACACAAGGGAAGGGAAACACCAAGTGAAGACGAGGATGAACCTCGCCAACCGAACACTGGGGGTTAGAAAAAATTCCCACCAGAGGTTAAAACAGTAAACATGATCCACGCGACTCACACATCCACGAGAAGGTGTAAGGGCATTTCCCTACCTTATGTTTTGGATGATGATGACAACCATTTGTTGGTCTAATCATGTGCTAATTATTTCAGGTTCTCAATGATTAGGCTTTCATCGGTTGCTCTCTCGAAGGAATCATTTGAAGACGGGATCCTCTACGCTTTTATCTCTTTGGTCGTAGGGATCCCGTACACTCTAGAGGGAATCCTCTATGGATAGAATAGGGGAGTCCATTCTCGTTCACATCCATTCCTCCTTTTCTTGTCGAGAGAGTGCCTACATCCTCATCTAATCCTTGTTGTGTGTTCCCAGCGGTTGTACCGCTCGTCCGAGCGGTTGTACCGCTGGATCTTGATGCTACTCTGCTACTGTCGAGCAGTGGTACCGCTGCCTCCGGGCGGTGGTACCGCCATCTGACTCTGCATAGTCTAGCAGCGGTTGTTCCGGCCATGCACCGCCCATGTACCGGTCAGGCTTCTGTCCTGATGCGGTGGCTGGGCGGTGGTGGCCCGGTTGGTCCGGTTGTTCCTGTTCAACCGGTACAACCGGAGGTTCGAGCGGTTCTTCCGCTCGTTCCTTAGCCGCTCAAGCGATCAAGACCAGGCGGTTGCACCGGCCCTTCACCGCCCAACTACCGCCCTCAAGGGTGACTCCGTTCTGTTTAGGTGCGGTAGTTGTGCGGTAGCTGGGCGGTTGGTCCGGTTATTTGCTAATGACCGGTACTACCGCCCGATGGCCCGGTTGTACCGCCTGGTAGGGTTCTGCAGTTACATCATGAGTCCCGGTTGTACCGGGACAAGGAGCGATTGTACCGCTGCAGTACTGAAAACACAGTAACGGTTGGATTTTAGTGGGTTGCTATATAAGGTGGTTCCTCCACCTACCACGCCTATCTCTTACCTCTCTCACTCCACCATTGATGCTCTCAAGCTCTCTTGCCTGATCTCTCTCTCTAGCCACTCAAACTTGTTGATGTGCTAGGGTTTGAAGGAGGAGACCTAGATCTACACTTCCACCAAAGGATATTTACTTCCCCCATACTTTCTAGTGTGGATTTTCTTACTCTTGGTGCTTGAGCACCCTAGACGTTTGAGGTCACCTCGAGGCCATATTCCATTGTGGTGAAGCTTCGTGGTTTCGTTGGGAGCCTCCGATTGTTGTGGAGATTGCACCAACCTTGCGTGTAAAGGTTCGGTCGCCGCCTTCAAGGGCACCAATAGTGGAATCACGGCATCTCGCATTGTATGAGGGCGTGAGGAGAATACGGTGGCCCTAGTGGCTTCTTGGGGAGCATTGTGCCTCCACACCGCTCTAACGGAGACGTACTTCCCCTTAAAAGGAAGGAACTCCGGTAACACATCCTCGTCTCCACCGGCTCCACTCTTGGTTATTTCGTGCCTTTACTTTTGCAAGCCTACTTGTTGTTACATCCTTGCTTGCTTGTGTGCTAGTTGTATTTTGCATCATATAGGTTGCTCACCTAGTTGCACATCTAGACAACCTATTTTGTTGCAAAGTTTAATTTGGTAAAGAAAAGCTTAAAAATTGTTAGTTGCCTATTCACCCCCCCCCTCTAGTCAACCATATCGATCCTTTCAATTGGTATCAGAGCATCGTCTCTTTATTAAGGACTTTGCCGTCCGAAGAGTATGGTTGACGTCAACGATGGTGCGGAGGAACACTCCGATGTGAATCCCATCTCGTCTTCGGCCGAAGGGGGAACCTCGGTCTCTTATGAGGAATACAATGTGGCTTTAGACACATTGAAAACCTCCATGACGGCCGAGGTTAAAAGCATGTTTACTGAATTCCTAGAGGGACTCAAACTATCTACCTTGCCGATGAAAGTGGGTGATCCCACTAACAAGGTGACGGATGCTAACCCCGACAAGGGGGAAGCTAATAGTGAAAAGAGTTCATCTACTAGTGGTAGAAATGGCACCGGCATCTATGCCCATGTGGAACCCCCGGTGTATAAAGGACCGATCCCCTCTACGCATTTGAATCATGCCGGTCCTCCTCCTAAATATGTGAAAAATGAAGATTTTGATTCTTGGGTCTATCACTTCAAGCGTCATTTAAAACATGTGAATACTAACCTTTGGAGAATTGTTGAAGAAGGTTTCTATCCTCATGATCCAAGCAACTTCACCCCTCGAGAAGAAGTGGACAACCAATTCAATGAGAGTGCTCTCTTCATCATCCAAGATGCTATCCTTCCCGAAGATCTCCCTCATCTTCGACCTCATGTCATGGCTAAAGAAGCATGGAAGTGTGTCGAGCGTATGTATAGAGGAAGTGCTAGCATTCAACGCTCCAACTATGAAGTGGTGCAAGATGAAGCCGATGAGTTTGCAATGAAAGAGGATGAAGAACCTCGTGAGCTCTTTCGAAGAGTGACCAAACTTGCGGTCGCACTCCGAGATCATGGGAGTAAAGACACGGATGACAATTGGATCAAGCGCAAGTTCCTCAAGGCCATGATGCCCTACAACAAGGCCATGTCCTCCGTCATCCGCCAAAGACCGGACTTCCACTCCATGACCTCTGGTGAAGTGTTGGATGAGTTCATTGCAATGAACATCTTGGATAAGACCGCCGACAATGCGGTGCTCCGTTCCCAAAGGGCAAAGAAGCCTAATCTTGCCTTGAAGGCCAAGGTTAGTGTGGAAGAAGAAGAAGAAGAGGAAGATGAGGAGAGCAACCCCGAGGACACAAAGTATGATTATCATGAGCACATGGCTCTTGCCTCAAGACAGTTTTGGAGTAAGAAGACTACAAGACCCAACTTCAACAAGAACAACTCAAGTGGCCTCAAAGGGAAGCAACTAGTTAGAACTTGTTTCAACTGTGGCAATGTCAGTCATTTCGTTGCGGATTGTCCATACGAGAAGCGGGAAGACAATGGTGGTAAGTTCATTCGAAAAGACAAAGCCAAGTCCTTCCCCAACAAGAACAACTTCACCAAGAAGACTCCTTCTCGCGGGTTGGTGGTTCAAGAAGAATACCGTGAGGATGACGATGATGATGAAGATGGTGAAACAATGGCCATGGCATCCGTTGCCATTGTCTCAACTCCTCGGGTGTCTCTATTCGGTGCACCTAACGAGAACATCACCGCCAAGTGCCTCATGGCTAAGGCCACCAACAAGGTAACCCCCAACATCAAAACCACCATTATTCCTAACCCTCCTTCAACGGATGACTTTGATAATGGTAAGGGGTCTAATGAGGAGATCAATGAATTTGAGTCCTTCATGAGTAAGCTCAAGGGCAAATCCAAGAAGCATTTCGTTGCTCTCTTGGAACAACTTGGTGAAGCCAATGACATGATCGAGGCTCATGAAGAAACCATCACTAAGATGGAAAGTCATAGTCGTGACTATGCCGATGAGATATCGGATCTCTCTAATGCTCTTGAGGAAGAGCGTGAGCATGGTTTGGCTCTTGAGGAGTCACACAATGATGGTCACGCTAAACTAAAGAAAGATCTTGATCATGCTCTTGTTGTGTCTCGTGTTCTAGCTTCCGAGAAGGCTAAACTTGGGGTTGATCATGTTAGACTCACGGAGGAGTTTGATGTACTTGACAAGGCCCACAAGGTCTTGAAAAGTGCTCATGCCACCCTCAAGGAGTCTCATGCTCAACTCCAAGTTAAGCTAACTAAGGAAAAGGCCACATTTCCTCACATGGTCTTAATTGAGAATGCAAATGCTACTAACCCATGTTGTGAGCATGTGCATCTTGTGGAGGAAAATGCCAAGTTGAAGGAACAACTCGAGAAAGGTCTTGTGTCATGCATACAAGGCGAGAAGAACCTAAATGACCTTTTGAGCAATCAAAAGGAAGTTGTGGGAAAGGAGGGAGTTGGGTTCGCACCCAAGTCCAAGAACAAGAAGAAGAACAAGGAGAAGAAGAGCAAGACCAATCGACCTCCTCCGCTCACGCAAACCTTTGTGAAGGAGGGAGAAGGTGCTCCTAAGGAGAAGAAGAACAATGGGAAGAGCGGTGAAGCCAAAGAGCGCAACGCCATCTCTCCCAACAAAGACGGCGACTTTAACCCCTCTTATGTGTTGTGCCGTGCTAGTGATGGACATGTTTATGCTAAATTTGTTGGTTCTCCTTATGAGTACATTGAATGGTCTATTTGGGTTCCTAAGACCCTTGTTCCTAACATCAAAGGACCCATTACTCAATGGGTACCTAAAACCAAGCATTGATCTCTTGTAGGTGTTTGCTTCCGGTGGGGGATCATGGTTGCTCGACAGTGGAGCAACAAATCAAATGACCGGGAGCAAGGACTTAGTGGTGGACGTGCACAATATCCCATCTATGCCCACCAATGTCGAATGGGATGATGCCTCACATTCTAAGGTATTGGGTCTTGGCAAGGTTGTCATTTCTCATGATCTAATGATCGAGAAAGTCATGCTTGTTGAGTCCCTTGCGTTCAATTTACTTTCCGTTCGTCAACTCGCACTCATAAGTTTGCCACCTTCTTTGATATTGATACCGTGGCCCTCTTGTGGAGCAAGACTCTTAAAGTAGCCTTTGTTGGGCATGTCGAGAACGGTCTCTATGTGGTTAACTTCTCGGAGCAACCCACTAAGACCGCGACATGCCTAATGGCTAAAGTTGATGTGGGATGGCTTTGGCATCGCCGTTTAGCCCACGTCAATATGAGATCTTTGCAAAGTCTTCTCAAGGGGGACCATGTTCGTGGACTAACAAATGTTAGTTTTGCCAAAGATCGTGCTTGCAGTGCTTGTATCGAAGGAAAGCTTCATGAAAAGGCTCACCCTCCTTCAACCATCATCTACTCGAAGAGACCCTTGGAGCTCCTTCACATGGATCTCTTCGGGCCTCCATCTTTTGATAGTCTTGGAGGGAGAAAGTATTGCTTGGTGATTGTGGATGATTATTCAAGATACACTTGGGTATACTTCTTCAAGAGGAAGAGTGAGACTCAACAAACTGTCATCAACTTTGCAAATGAAGCTCAACGTCAACACAATGCAAAGATCTTGACAATAAGAAGTGACAACGGCAACGAGTTCAAGAACTACACCTTGGATGAGTTTCTTAGTGATGAAGGGATCAAGCACCAATATTCCGCACCATATACCCCTCAACAAAATGGTGTTGCGGAGAGGAAGAACCGGACGTTGATGGATGCGGCAAGGAACATGATGGCGGAGTTCAAGTCTCCATACAACTTCTGGGCTGAAGCCATCAACACAGCTTGTCATGCATCCAATCGGCTCTATCTCCGCAAAGGCTTGAACAAGACTCCGTATGAGATACTCACCGGGAACAAGCCCAATCTCAAGTACTTCCGGGTGTTCGGGTGTAAGTGTTTCATTCTCAAGAAAGGTGTTCGTTTGTCTAAATTTGAAGCTAGAGCTCATGAGGGCATATTTGTTGGTTATGCTACAAACTCTCATGCTTACCGTGTTCTCAACAAGTCCAACGGACTCATTGAGGAAACGTGTAACATGGAGTTTGACGAAAATAACGGCTCCCAAGTGGAGCAAAGTGGTACTTGTGATGTAGGTGATGAAATTCCTCCCCAAGCCATAAGAAGAATGGGTATTGGTCAAATCCTACCCATTAAGGAACCCCTTGTGGCCGAAGGAGAAGGACAATGCTCTACTCGAGTAGAGCCATCACCTCATCAAGACCCACACGCTTCCGAAGAACAAAGTGAAGGCCCTCAACCTTGTGAACAAGACCAAGGGCAAGATCAACCTCAAGATGGTGGTGAACCTCTAAATGATGCCCAAGCTCAAGTTCTCCCCCTCGAGCAAGTTCAAGATCAAGAGCAAACTCAAGCTCAAGGACAAGCTCAAGATCAAGAACGAGCTCAAGACGGCGCTCAAGATGATCAAGTTAACCTTCCTCCTTCCACCCCCGAGGAAGAATTAGAGCGTCGTGCCGCGAAGATTGCTTCCAAACTCACAACCCAAGGCCATCTCATGGAAAACGTGGTTGGGAGTCTAAGAAAGGGGGTAAGCACTCGTAGACAATTAGCTAACTATTGTGAACATCATGCGTTTGTCTCTTGTGTTGAACCCCAAAAGGTCTATGAGGCGCTCGAAGACTCGGATTGGCTCAATGCCATGCATGAAGAACTAAACAACTTCGAGTACAACAAGGTGTGGAGATTGGTGCCAAGACCTTCGGGGAACCACAACGTCATTGGAACAAAGTGGATCTTCAAGAACAAGCAAGATGCTCATGGGAACATCATTTGCAACAAGGCAAGATTGGTAGCACAAGGCTACTCCCAAGTCGAGGGCATCGACTACGGTGAAACCTTTGCTCCCGTTGCTCGTCTTGAATCCATTCGTTTGTTGATTGCTTATGCTTCCCATCACAACTTTAAGTTGCAACAAATGGATGTGAAAAGTGATTTTCTTAATGGTCCCATTAATGAGTTGGTTTATGTCAAGCAACCCCCCGGGTTCGAGGACCCCTACTTCCCGGATCACGTGTATCAACTCGATAAGGCACTCTATGGCCTTAAACAAGCCCCACGTGCGTGGTATGACCACCTTACCGAGTTGCTACAAGATCGTGGATTTGAAGTAGGACAAATCGATCCCACTCTTTTTACTAAGAAGGTCAAAGGGGAGTTGTTTGTATGCCAACTATATGTTGATGATATTATCTTTGGTTCTCCTAACAAAGCTTTCAATGAGGAATTTGCCGCTCTCATGACCTCCAAGTTCAAGATGTCTTCGATGGGAGAGTTGAAGTTCTTCCTTGGTTTTGACATCAAACAACAAAGAGAAGGAACCTTCATCAACCAAGCCAAATACACTCAAGACATGCTTAAAAGATTCAAGCTAAGTGATGTCAAGCCGGCTTCTACTCCAATGCCTACCAAGTGCCAACTTGACATCGATCCCAATGGTAAAGCGGTGGATCAAAAGGTATATCGCTCCATGATTGGCTCCTTGCTTTACCTTTGTGCATCTAGACCGGATATCATGTTGAGTGTGGAGATGTGTGCACGGTTTCAAGCCGCACCAAAGGAAAGTCACTATATGGCGGTCAAGCGAATCTTTCAATATTTGGCTCATACCCCAAACTTTGGCTTATGGTACCCAAGAGGAGCAAATTTCAAGCTTGAAGGTTTCACGAATTCCGATTGGGCGGGGGACAAAGTGGATAGGAAGTCCACTTTCGGAGGGTGCCAATTTCTTGGTTGCTCTTTAGTAAGTTGGTCTTCCAACAAGCAAAGTTGTGTGTCCCTCTCGTCCACCGAAGCGTAGTATGTGGCGGCTGGTAGTTGTTGTACTCAACTCCTATGGATGAGGCAAACATTAAAGGAGTATGGTGTCATTTGTGACAAAGTGCCTCTTTGGTGTGATAACGAAAGTGCCATCAAGATTTCTCTCAACCTGGTACAACACTTCAAGACGAAGCACATTGAGATTCGGTATCACTTCATCCGGGATCACATTAGGCGAGGAGAGATCGAGCTCAAGTATGTCAACACTCATGATAACCTTGCAGATATTTTTCACGAAGCCCTTGGATGAAGCAAGATTTCGCGAGTTAAGGCATGATCTAAATATCATTGATTTGAGCAATGTGACTTGAACCCGTACACCCCCACCACACTCAACGTGTTGTCTAGTTTAGGTGTAGGCATAGACATAGGGGGAGTGTTGTTCTATCAATGAACTCTCCCTCCCCCCGTCATGCATAAATCGATCACCTCTTTCACATTAGCCATTTTTGATGGCATTTATGCTTCAAAGACGAGTGTTGGTCATGGGCCCAAGGATAATCCTTCGCGGTGCCATACCACTTGACTCAAACATAGGTGGCTTCGGCCATCGCCCTCTCTTAAGAGAGAGGACTGAGCTCGCTCAGCTTGTGTGCGGTTGCTTTTGTTTTCCCTTCGTGTTTCCTTTTCTTTTGTGTTGTCCCGTTTGTCTTATTCTTTTTTTTGTCTGGGCTTTGGTGGTCGGGCGGTACAACCGGTGTCACGGGCGGTTCTACCGCTGATACCTGGTTGTGCTGCCCCAGTTGGGTTGCCTTTGGTGCTTGGGCGGTTGTACCGCCCATTTTTCTCTGGGGCTTCTCCGTCCGGTTCTACCGGTTGTCTCCGGGCGGTACTTCCGGTCACCTGACTTGCGGTAGAACCGGTCCTAGGAGCGGTTCTACCGCCGCGCGGCTACGGGCCTATTTATTTCCGACGGGGCGAAGGGTTTTCTCTTTTTTTTTCCTTCATCCCCAGTCGCCTCCTCCGTGCCCTAGCCGCCGGTCACCTCTGTCTCGTCCCGGAGTGCGCCCCGCGCTTCAGTCCCGAGGGTTCTCCGCAGATTCTCTCCGTGGAAGCCTTCCGGTCTTCTCCCATGGATGGTGGTAATGTCCTTGTTCTTCATTCTTTGTTCTAGGTTTTCTTCTTGTTCTAGGGCATTACCTTATCCTCCTAGTGTTGTGGTTGTTCTTTGGTTGGGAGAGACCGTCGTTCTTCTTGTGTCTGTGCAGTACATAGAACTCCGAATATTGCTTGAGTGATTTGCACATCTTGAACAGATCTAACTACCCTAGTAGTGCTACTGTCAGCGGTTCTACCGCCCAGAAGGGCGGTACAACCGGTGGGGCGGTTCTACCGGTGGGGGATCCGGTTCAACCGGTAGATATGAACCACAGCACTGTTCTGGTTTCTTTGTGTTGCATTTTTCGTGTGCTTTCCTCTCATTCCTGTTGGTTTCGTGTGTCCCCTTCGTGTTTGTGTTCAGGTGGCTCCAGTTCTCGCCCTGCTCCTCGCAAGACCAAGAAGAGGGTTCAACGGGCTCCGCGCCCAGCTGACTCTGAAGAGGAAGTTGTGATCCCCACCAAGCCCACTCACCGTGAAAAGTCTGCCGCTGTCAAACAACGTGTGATTATGCCACTCCACCGTTGGAAAGCCAAGGATTGGGAAGCCTTCCACTCAAAGAATCCTTATGTGGTTCCCGTAGCTCCTCATTGGACCACTGTCCAGTTTCGGAATGAGATGCAAGTACGAATTGTTCATGAACTCTTTGAGCACAACAAGAACGGATATGCCAAGCAGTGGACCATCGATCTTGATCATTGGCGGAACAACCTGGAGTATTTTGGTGAGGCTTTGGCTCTCTGTGAGGAGTTTGATCTTGTCAAGCTCATGTCCGTCAACTGTGACTTTGATGTTCAACTCATCCATCAGTTCTATGCCACCGTTCACTTTGGAGAAGATGACCCGCGCACCCTCACTTTCATGTGTCGTGATGAGCTCTTTCAAGTTCCCTGGAGGACCTTCTGCAATGCTATTGGGTACGATGATACCGGTCTGGAAGGAAGGGGTGGCATTCGCCCCCATGATCATCCTGACCCCATGCCCAAGGAGAAGCTTGCCCCTCAATACATTCGGGGCCGTGGTATTATTGGTGAATCTAAGGATTTGGTGAAGGGCTATGACATCATGCATCGTGTTTTTCGCAATGTGCTTCTGCCCAAAGTGGGGAATCAAGATGAAATCCATGGCTATCTTAGTTGACTTGATGGTTGCTATGAAGACCAAGGTTGGATCTGGGGAGACGTTTGATGTGTCCAACTGGCTGTGGCACGAGATGTACAACATGGTCATCTACAGGAAGGTCCCCATTTATGCTCCATTTGTCATGTGCTTTCTGAACTCAGTGTGGGGAGTTCGCCGTCCTGGAGAGCCCCTCACCTCTCCTGACAATCTCACCAATCATGAAGTCAAGCTCCTTAAGAAGAAGAAGCACGCCGAGCCACGTTTCCCGGCTAATGCTCCTGAGGATGTCTATGCCACTTCTGATGATGAGGATTTTGAGTTGGAACCAGGGGCCAAGCCCTCGTGGGTGGACAAGCTCGCTGCCAAGGTAAAGAAGACCTTCTGCCTCCAGTCTGACATCCAGAAGAGGATGTATGAGGCACGTGTCAATGAGAATCTTGCGCGGCGTCGCCAAATTGCTTTGATGAGGCACCTAAGCATGTCAGTTCAGAGTGGTTCTGAGAAGTGCATCACACCGGAGGAGCGTTGGATATCCTCCCATAGCACCTGGACTGATGATGAAGCCCCTCCTCAGCCCTCCACCACCGTTACTACTGCTGATGATATCATGGAGGACTCAGATCGGGACGATGATGAAGTTTCTGATGATGGTGAAGATTCTGACAATGATGAAGACCTTGATGCTACCGAGGAGTCAGAGGAGGACGACTGAGCCTGGGGCGATAGCTTTGCTCTCTTCCTTTTTGGTGTCCTGATGCCAAAGGGGGAGAGAGTGTGATAGTACTCGGGAGTTGCATGGGTGGTTGCGTAGTGTGTGTCTTGTTTTGAACTTGTCTGTGGTCTCCAGTTGAACTTTGGTCGTTCTCGTTTGTTTTGTGTGGTTTTTGTGCCACTTCTGCTATCTCTTCGTTATGCTTGTTGGTCTTAATTGGTAGTATTGCTCTTGTTTCTTTGTGTTGGCTACCTTCATGTTATATGCTTTATATGACGAGCCTATAGAATCTAGGGGGAGTCTCGTCCTGGGGCTCACATCTAGGGGGAGCTCCGTCTAGATTCTATAGTCTTCTATCTTATATCGTGTTGTTGTCATCATCCACCAAAAAGGGGGAGATTGTAAGGGCATTTCCCTACCTTATGTTTTGGATGATGATGACAACCATTTGTTGGTCTAATCATGTGCTAATTATTTCAGGTTCTCAATTATTAGGCTTTCATCGGTTAGTGGTTCTCTCTCGAAGGAATCATTTGAAGACGGGATCCTCTACGCTTTTATCTCTTTGGCCGTAGGGATCCCGTACACTCTAGAGGGAATCCTCTGTGGATAGAATAGGGGAGTCCATTCTCGTTCACATCCATTCCTCCTTTTCTTGTCGAGAGAGTGCCTCCATCCTCATCTAATCCTTGTTGTGTGTTCCCAGCGGTTGTACCGCTCGTCCGAGCGGTTGTACCACTGGATCTTGACGCTACTTTGCTGCTGTCGAGCGGTGGTACCGCTGCCTCCGGGCGGTGGTACCGCCATCTGACTCTGCATAGTCCAGCAGCGGTTGTTCCGGCCATGCACCGCCCATGTACCGGTCAGGCTTCTATCCTGATGCGGTGGCTGGGCGGTGGTGGCCCGGTTGGTCCGGTTGTTCCTGTTCAACCGGTACAACCGGAGGTTCGAGCGGTTCTTCCGCTTGTTCCTTAGCCGCTCAAGCGATCAAGACCAGGCGGTTGCACCGGCCCTGCACCGCCCAACTACCGCCCTCAAGGGTGACTCCATTCTGTTTAGGTGCGGTAGTTGTGCGGTAGCTGGGCGGTTGGTCCGGTTATTTGCTAATGACCGGTACTACCGCCCGATGGCCCGGTTGTACCGCCTGGTAGGGTTCTGCAGTTACATCGTGAGTCCCGGTTGTACCGGGACAAGGAGCGGTTGTACCGATGCAGTACTGAAAACGCAGTAACGGTTGGATTTTAGTGGGTTGCTATATAAGGTGGTTCCTCCACCTACCACGCCTATCTCTTACCTCTCTCACTCCACCATTGATGCTCTCAAGCTCTCTTGCCCGATCTCTCTCTAGCCACTCAAACTTGTTGATGTGCTAGGGTTTGAAGGAGGAGACCTAGATCTACACTTCCACCAAAGGATATTTACTTCCCCCATACTTTCTAGTGTGGATTTTCTTACTCTTGGTGCTTGAGCACCCTAGACGTTTGAGGTCACCTCGAGGCCATATTCCATTGTGGTGAAGCTTCATGGTTTCGTTGGGAGCCTCTGATTGTTGTGGAGATTGCCCCAACCTTGCGTGTAAAGGTTCGGTCGCCGCCTTCAAGGGCACCAATAGTGGAATCACGGCATCTCGCATTGTATGAGGGCGTGAGGAGAATACGGTGGCCCTAGTGGCTTCTTGGGGAGCATTGTGCCTCCACACCGCTCTAACGGAGACGTACTTCCCCTTAAAAGGAAGGAACTCCGTTAACACATGCTCGTCTCCACCGGCTCCACTCTTGGTTATTTCGTGCCTTTACTTTTGCAAGCCTACTTGTTGTTACATCCTTGCTTGCTTGTGTGCTAGTTGTATTTTGCATCATATAGGTTGCTCACCTAGTTGCACATCTAGACAACCTATTTTGTTGCAAAGTTTAATTTGGTAAAGAAAAGCTTAAAAATTGTTAGTTGCCTATTCACCCCCCCCCCCTCTAGTCAACCATATCGATCCTTTCAGAAGGCACGAACGTGCGCTCAGAGACGCGTACGCTATAGAGCCCATCGTACCCACACCTAACTACTGGTTGGCTTGTCCGATCACCTTCGATCACACGGACTGCCTAGCTAGTATTCGGCGTGGAGGATCAGAGGCCTTGGTGCTTGACCCTATAATCGACGGATACCATCTCACCAACGTCCTCATGGATGGCGGCAGCAGTATCAATTTAATATACCAGGACACTGTTCGTAGGATGGGGATAGACCCATCCAGAATTATCCAAAGCAACACCACCTTTGAAGGGGTGATACCAGGCGTTGAAGCCTACGGCAGGGGCTCCGTCGTACTGGAGGTAACATTCAGCTCCCCAGGCAACTCCAGAAGCAAAGAACTACTCTTCACCATCGCACCCTTCCATAGCGGCTATCACGCATTGCTTGGAAGAGCGGCCTTCACCCGCTTCAACACAGTGCAACACTATGCCTACCTTACACTCAAGATGCCCAGTCCACGTGGCGTCATCATCGTTAACGGAAACACAGAGCGCTCTTCACGCGCGGAGGAATCCGCGACGGCTCTATCGTCCGGACTCTAAGCGGCCTCCGATACCCAAAAACATGAGTGGTTGTTAAGACCACAGACACGGTTAGACGAGTCCAACAGCCCGGATAAAAGTGAGCCAGGGCGCCGTATATGTAATCCCATAGAGGACACCAGGGGCTATAAATATTTAATAAAACCCCACCGTTGGCCTGGCCTTATTTACAGGCCAATACCTTACACTTCTATCCTCCATCGCACGCTTACGTCATACTCTTTTTACACGAGTCTCTTTTTTTTACAGACACAATACGTGCGATACCCTTCTAGAAAACGACACAACAGAGACAAAGGCGCAGACGTGCAGCAGGGCCCCGCTCAAAGGTTTCTCTTTAGATTAAGCCCCTGTGTAACCTTTTATATTGCCTCTTGTTGTTCACACATCCCATGGGTACTATACCCACAGAGGATACTACCGTTATTGGCACTTCGCCACGGCAGACCGATGCACGTACCTGGAAATACAGGGTTTATAATGAAAGGGCGCTCTTCAGCCCATTTTTTGCTACAAAGTCTGAATACCCTCAGGAGTGTTCGGCGTCACGAGTTTGGACTTATATGCATCAGCTCTGAATCATGTCTTTGGTCAAATGTTGAGTTTGCCCGGCTCCTGGGTTTGCCGCCTTACGTTCCGTTCTTATCGGCTAAGGCGGCCAAAAGAGAACTACTACAATTGTGCCCTGGTTATGCCGGACGAGCGCCTCAGTAGAGAAAAGCGAAAACTGACTGTCATGATACAGCGAGAGACTGTTCAACCAGTCGAAGACTTATCGGAATCTTTAGGATTCTTCCGCATTAACGAAGGACCGTTTCCCGGTCATGTACACATGCGCCCGTATTCAGATGTACGCGAAGGTACCAGGGGCTACACAGTAGCCCCACCGTTAAAATCCCATGGCTAAGCGAAAGTGTTGCAGCTATATAGTCCGGTTGCCTAGTTCGACGTGCGATCACCTCCTTAATGGACCAAGACGTTGGATCAAGTGTGATTATGCATATTTTTCGTGAACACCCCCGCATTGTATGCGTGGGGGCTGAAGCCAACGACTGCTAACTTTCGGATTACACATATACATAAAAACGGCCGCGCAGGAGACACAATAATACTTTCAGGCAAAAAGTATAAATATAGCCTTGTAATCAAAATAACATTGTTCTTACAATGATTCGATTTGTCTCTCAAACAAGATATTCTTCGAGCACTGCGCCTCTATTAAGCGAGCACCTTCTGTTACCTGCTCCAAGTAGTGCTCGGCCGGATCCTGGCCTCCCGCCGGATTCTGGGTCGCTACAATGGTGGCCTCCATATCTGTCCAATATGCTTTAATGCGGGCAAGAGCCATACGTGCACCCTCTATGCACGCAGACCTTCTCATGGCATCGATCTGAGATACGGCCCCGAGGAATTGTTGCACCAAACCAAAGTAACTGTCCGGCTTCGGCTCCTTCGGCCAAATATGGTCTATTACAGACCGCATGGCAAGCCCGGACAGCCTATGAAGTTCCGCCATGGCAGCCATCTTCTCACTCAACGACAGCGGGCGCGCGGGAGCATTGAATTGCGACCAGAAAAGCTTCTCCACTTCTTTATCACCTTGATTCTTGTCGGATTTCGGGTTCCGGTAGACCCTCTAGGTTCGAACTCTGGGGTGCACGTGGAGATCGCACCTCCTACCTACCTATGTCTCGTCGCCTCGCAAGGATCTAAACTACACGAAGAACAACACAAGGGACACAAGGTTTATACTAGTTCAGGCCACCATTGTGGTGTAATACCCTACTCTAGTTTGTGGCGTGGTGGATTACCTCAGGGGCTGATGATGAACAATACAAGGAAGAACTGCCTCGCGAGGGGTGTTCTTGCGTTGGTGGTTCTGGCTAAGGTTCGACCGCTCGATCCCCTGCCTTGAGAGTGGCTAGTCCTATTTATAGAGCGAGGCCCTGGGCCTCTTCCCAAATACTGAGCGGGAAGGGCGCCAACAATTGGCCATTTTGAAGGGGAACATCTAGTACACATATCCTGACTAAAGTCGGTCCTCGCCTGCCAAAGACTCTGGCGGTGACACCGGCTTGGGCTCCATGATGACCTCCATCCTGCCGTTCTGCTGGTCTTGGTCTTGTTGCACCAAAATGGTTGCCTTTGCTTGATACTCTTGCCTGCGCTTGCTCCCTTTGCACCAAAGAGGAAACAAGGACTCTGCGCAGGCCGGCGCTCGCCTGGCTTTGGTCGTCATGGCTTGCGTCACGGGCACCTCGTGAGGTACCCCGCCTTGATCTCTCCGCCTCCTCGCGAGCCAGCCTGATGAGGCCGTGCCTGAGGAAGCTTCATGTCGTCCGCCTCGCAAGGCTTGGCCCCTCGCGAGGGTCTTGAGCTTGTGTTGATGAAGATGGGCCATACTGGGCCACCCCTTGAGCCACGCCACAGGCCGCAGGCAGGCAAGTCTTGGTACCCCCGTTCCCAGAATGCCGACAGTAGCCCCCGGGCCCAAGGCGCGCCTGGACTTGGCTTAGCAGAGAAGCGAAGGGGCAAGTGCGAAGCGCCGCGGGCCCCAACAGCCTGCGGCCTTGGGCACTGCTTGGCGGTTGATTGGATGTGGGCATCCCTGTTCCCCCACGCCTCCTTATTTTGCACCCGGCTAGGCGGACCCGCAATTGTACACAGTCATCCCTCTTCTCGCCGCTTGTGCATCCCCTGCTCTTTTTCCTCCAGAGCTCTAATCTCCGCTTCCAATCCAATCTTGAACCCTCCCCTTCCTGTCGTCATGGTGCCAACGAAGAAAGGGAAGGGGAAGAATCCGGTGTCCTTGCCCCGTTCGCTGCCGCCGACGGCTCCCGTCGTTGACCAGTCAATCATACTCAATCTGGTAGCTTTGGGCAACGTCAGTTCCGCCCTTGCCACCACCTTCAACGAGTGTGGGAGGACGATGGTCTAGCCCGCGTCCCACTTCTCTATTGAAAGAATAGCCGTCGAGGTTCGGTACTTCGCCGACGCACTGTGGGCGGGGCTGGTTCCTCCTTTTTCCGATTTCTTCAATGTTGTGCTTTCACATTACCAGATTCACATGATGCATTTGGGTCCTGAATCCATTACTCTCCTTGTCGTCTTCGCTTTTGTCTGCGAGGCGATGATGGGCATTCCTCCTTCGGTTGCCTTGTTGCGCCACTTATTCTCTTTGCGCCTCGGTGATCCCTCCCAATGTTCAGGATGCGTGAGCTTCTTTGCCGCACCAGGGGCGGCAGCCTCGGGGATTGACTTCAGCCTTCCTCCGCCCGCGACTGGGTTCCGAGAGCGGTGGTTGTATGTGGATGTCGGAGTACCCAGCCCCCTGCTCTCGGAGCCAACCTTGCCCGCTGTCCCCAACTTGGGATGGGGCCATGAGATGCTCACGAGCCCCCGGCTCGCCTTCCTCTGGCGTCGCTTCGCGAATTTGAGGGCGCTTGGTGTGACGGCACCCAAGGTGGTGAAAGAGTTCCTCCAGCACCGCATTGCCCCTCTCCAGCGCCATTCCTGCCGTATGTGGGCCTTCGGGGGGCATGAAGACCGCATGAGGCTCCAGAAGGAAGATCTGGCGCCTGAAGTGCTAAGGAAGGTTCTCGTGATTCTGATCGGGGATCCTTCCCCTGGCAGCGTCCGGCAAGGGGGTGCCTTGGTGTATCTTTGCTGAGGCAGGGATGATTTCGTGAGGCAGATGCCCAGCTTCGATGAATGGCGGCTGCACCCAGCAGGCCTCGTGGGACCTCGCGAGAAGCCAGTTGTGGTGGTTGCCCTCCCGGTCGCCCGTGGCGGTCCTTCCTCGAGTGGTGGAGCTGGGAGGCAAGGGCCGCCGGGGGCTGAGGGGGCTGCCGTCGGGATAACTGCGCCGCGCGGAACCCCCGAGGTGGCGGCTCCTGAGGCTGGCCCAGCAGCGACCGAAGGCATTGAGCTGTGCCTCGCGGATTCCGTGGTTGAGGCCCCTGAGGCCCCGGCCACCCTCAATGGGGCGGCGTCTGGCGGCGTGTGCCAGGGCGACGTCCCCGACGCCGGTCACCTTGGCGCTTCTTCCTCGCCACAGACTGATCCTTGCGCCGAGCTCCTAGGCCACTTCCGCGTGGACTTCGAGGCTCTCCAAAAGAGAAGGGGGCCTTGGGTGGCAATGGTTACCCCTGCCACCTGCTGAAGCACAGGAAGTACTTCGCCATCGATGAGTAAGCCTTCTTCTTCCTTAATCCTTTACTTTCTCGTTGCTTTATCTGACCATTGCTCTGCAGGGCCCTCCCTACCGAGTTCACGAAGATGGCTGAGGAGCCATCTCCCCAGGCCCCGCCCTCTCCACCGACTCCAAGCATTCCGAGCTCGAGTGCTACCCCGATGGTGAGGTCGGTTGGAGAGGTGAGCCATCTTGCGGTGCGTCCTGATCCTGTGTTCCTCGCACCCCTCCTTCGTGAGCCCTTCCAGGGCATAGCCAGCCTGCCCCGGGCCTTGGTTGTGGACGGCGACTGGCTGGGGTCTACCTCTCATTCTTCCCGGGAGGGCGAACAGCCTCAGGGCCAAGCTTCTGGCAAGGCGTGCCTGGCCATCACGATGGCGCCAGCCCCCAGCCCCCTGCCCAGAGGGGGTATGCCGGTTCGTGGCCCTCCATGTGCCGGGGGCGGAGGACGACGTGGAAGATGTGCTTGAGCACGCTCGGGAGCGCCGCGCCCTTCGCCAAGGGTTTCTCCAAAGGGCGTCCGACGCAGTGAGCTAGATTGGTGCAGAGCTTGCCGTTGAGGATGCGCCCCTTGAGGCCAGGGGCCTGCGCCTTGCTGAAGAGAGGCGCAAGCTGAAGGTGGTCGTTGCCCTTGTGCGCTATCGACGCGACCTCGATGATGCGAAGGCCGAGGCATCGCTGGTGGCTATTCGGGAGGCCTGTTCCCAGGCCGCCGAGGGGGCCCGGGAGGCTGACTGGCAGCGCGAGGCCGCAGAGGAGCGGGCGCGGGAGCTCCAGGCCCGGAGTAACTCCCTGGAGCAGCAGGTGGAGCTGCGTGAGGCGGCCCTTGCGTCGATGAAGGGGGCGTCGGTCGACCAGGCGGAGCTCCAGAAACATGAGGAGGCACTGATGCTGGAGGCCGCCAAGCGCGCTCGTGACCTTGAGCAGCTGGAGACGAGAGAGCACCTGGTGGCGCAGGCGGAGGATGATGTCGCCACGCGGGAAGCCCGAGTCCTAGAGGAGGTTGAGCACCGGGTGGCGGAGGCACGCTCGAACCTCGGGCGTGCGTACAAGGAGAGGCTGGAGCTGACCAGGGTCGAAGCAGAAGGCAGGACGATCGCCCTGAGGGCCAGGCTGGATGAAGCGACGCGGCGCGCTGATGCTGCCGGGGCCGCCCTTCGCGCGGCATAGGGGGAGCTGGCCTCCTCTCGCGCTGAGGTGCTTCTTCTCCAGCAGAGAGTTGATGCGGCTGAGGCTGTTGCGCAGCGGAACAAGGACGAGATTCGCCAGCAGCAGACCTTGGAGCACATGCATGGCCCCATGCTCCTCACGCTCCTGGAGAGAGCCAACACGGCCCTGGGCAACATCTGTGAGGCAGCCGTTGGGCAGCCTCATGTGGTTAACTATGCCGGCAACCTTCAGTTCTTCACTGATGTGGTGACGCAGCTAGAGGCTCAGTCGGGCAGGGCCGATAGGTTGGTGGAGGAGAGGAGCCGTGCCCTGCTCGGGCGTGCATGTTCTCGCGTCTTCAGTCATCTTAAGAACATGGATCCCCACTTTGACTTTGATGCTGCCATCGCCCCGGTACCCCTGGCCGTCCGGGACGACCTGGCGCACTGGGTGGAAGACAACGTAGACGCCCTCATCAGGGCCTTCACCGCTGATAATGACGGGGTGGTCATGGTTGCTGACGAGGACGGCGTGGTGAACGGCCCGGACGCTGCCGACGACGACATAGAGAGTGATGGCGAGGCCAGTGATGCCAGCGACGATTCAGGTGGCGCCCTCGAGGATGCATTGGGGGATTTATCCGATTGACCGCATGTTGCTCCTGTCTTTTACCCTGCACAGAGAGAGCTCGGGCCTGGCCCTGAAGGTAGTAAGAGCATTTTGGGGAGGGGGAGCCCCTCGTGTAAAAAACTTGCGGTTAGCGTAATTGTAGACATGACGTTGTCTGTATGCCTGCGCTGAGCGGTTGACCTCGCGATGAGTCAATTTGCTTGTTTACCCTCGACCCGGGTGGGCCCTGAGCGAGCCCGTGGGAGGGCCGTGTTGTCCTGAGTGCCTTCCGAATGAATCCGTTGAACCTGTAGCGAGAGCCTCCTGAGAAGGCGCGGCGGCGGCAGTCCGGGCTGCGCGCACGCTGGGCCTGGCCTGACTCGCGAGGGGCTCACGAGGGGAGGCGGCTGAAGCTGGATGGGTGCAAAGCGGCAGCCAGAACACGAGAGATTGCTCGAACGAGACTAAACACCCCTTCCCCAAACACAAGCAAGTCTCAAGCTCAAATCCAACTTAAATTCAAACAGGGGAGAAAACGACAAAAAGGCAAAAAAGAAAGGCCGCGTCCGGCACCTAGTCTAGTCTTCGACGTCTTCTCACCAGCGCGGAGCTAAGTGCTGCCACTGGGCGTGGGCGGTAGCCCCCGAGGCCCGAGGGCGGCTCTCCGGAGACTCCGGGGCGTGTACATCCCCACTCATTATTACGTGAGAGTGTCACGGGGCAGTGAGCTTCATAGGCACTGGGCCTTCTTCACAGGTACCGGCCTTGCTTCATATCGCCAGACGAGGGCCCCGCCTTGCGCCACACTCTATTGCCATCGATGATGGCCGGGGACCAAGGACGTCGCCGATGGGATAGAGCGGTCGCCAGCGGTTACCCCGACGACCACGGGTCCTCTGCCGGGGATAGGCCCTGAGGCACCTCCCCGGCAGAGGGCCTACCTTCTGAGGACGCCTTGCTCCGAACACCGCGGTGGTGATGCCGGATCTCGGGCCCTTTCCTACAGCCCCCGGTGCCCTCCTCCTGAGGGGTAGGAGGCTGATGGATTGGGGCAGCCATCCGCCGAGACGACCTGTACCTCCTGTGATCCATGGTTAGCGTATGCCTGCTCCTGAAGAATTAACGGTACCCGGTAGTCACTGCCTCCAGCGTGGTCGATGGGGCTTTCCCGGGGCTCCTGAAAGAGCTCAGCTTCGGGTGTTTCTTCCCCCCAGCTTGGGCCGAGGAACGAGCCATGGTCTTCCTCTTGCGCGTCCCTTGATCCATCATGTGGGGCACATACACTTCCGGGGCCGCCGCCCCGAATGCTTCGCTGTAATGCCCCGTGTGCCATGCAGTCCTGCTCGATGTGCCAACCTGGGGGTGGTAGCGCGGTGGTCCACTGGGACCGTGGGCTGTGGCGAGTCCTCCTTCACTGGCCGGAGGCGGAGGCGGCGCCGTTGTTAGCCCGGTGCTGATGGCCAGGTTGGCATTGGGGTAGCCTTGGAATCTGCTCGGGGCTGCGCGGGCACGTGCGGGGCCCCCATGCAATCCGCCTTGGACCTGAGGCTGCGGTTGGGTGCAGAAGGGGTGAGCCCCTAAGGCGGCGAAGCCCAGGATCTCTGCCACCCGCTCCAGCAGCACGTCGTGGCCGCCCTCCAGCAGCCTGCATTGCAGCAACTCTCGGGCCACCGTGAGCGCGGCCCTTGAGTTCGCCTGCTCTCGCCGGGTGTACGTCGCTGTGGCCGCGGCGTGGCTTGAGGCCCTCGCCGCCGACCCGACTGCACCTGCCGCGGCGTGAGAGCTGACATCGCCTGGCCACGTCGCCCGCGGACCGCAGCGCCTGCGGACCGCAGGCTGCCTGGGGCACAGGGTGAGGTCGCCTTGGGCGAGCGGCTCTGCGCGGGCGGGCCAGGCCGCCCAGGGATCGGGATTGCCCGCTGGGTCACCGGACATGATGATGAAAATGCGACGGGATGCGAGGCGGTGGGAGAAGGATTCCGGTGCACCCCTACCTGGCGCACCAAATGTCGGATTTCGGGTTCCGGCAGACCCTCTAGGTTTGAACTCTGGGGTGCACGCGGAGATCACACCTCCGACCTACCTATGTCTCGTAGCCTCGCAAGGATCTAAACTACACAAAGAACAACACAAGGGACACGAGGTTTATACTAGTTCGGGCCACCATTGTGGTGTAATACCCTACTCTAGTTTGTGGCATGGTGGATTGCCTCAGGGGCTGATGATGAACAATACAAGGAAGAACTGCCTCGCGAGGGGTGTTCTTGCGTTGGTGGTTCTGGCTAAGGTTCGACCACTTGATCCCCTGCCTTGAGAGTGGCTAGTCCTATTTATAGAGCGAGGCCCTGGGCCTCTTCCCAAATACTGAGCGGGAAGGGCGCTAACAATTGGCCATTTTGAAGGGGAACATCTAGTACACTTATCTTGACTAAAGTCGGTCCTCGCCTGCCAAAGACTCTGGCGGTGACGCCGGCTTGGGCTCCACGATGACCTCCATCCTGCCGTTCTGCTGGTTTTGGTCTTGTTGCACCGAAATGGTTGCCTTTGCTTGATACTCTTGCCTGCGCTTGCTCCCTTTGCACCAAAGAGGAAACAAGGACTCTGTGCAGGTCGGCGCCCGCCTGGCGCCCGCCTGGCTTTGGTCGTCATGGCTTGCGTCATGGGCACCTCGTGAGGTACCCTGCCTTGATCTCTCCACCTCCTCGCGAGCCAGCCTGATGAGGCCGTGCCTGAGGAAGCTTCCTGTCGTCCGCCCCGCGAGGCTTGGCCCCTCGCGAGGGTCTTGAGCTTGTGTTGATGAAGATGGGTTGTACTGGGCCACCCCTTGAGCCACGCCGCAGGCCGCAGGCAGGCAAGTCTAGGTACCCCCGTTCCCAGAACACCGACAATTCTCGAAAAACTTGGCTGCATCGGCTATACTCTTCGCCAAGTCCACATACGCGTCTGTAGGACTCCAGCGTCCATCCATGGGAGCATACTTCGGATCCAAAAACTTCGTCCGCAGTGGGTAGGAGCCCCCAGCCGCTATTTTACCGGCCTGTCGAAGCTCCTCCCGCACACCCCTGACTTTGGTCCGCATCTCCTTGCTGGCGTTAAGTGCCTTGTTCAGGTCAGCCGAATTAACCTGATTCTCCTTTTCAAGGAGCTCATACCGGTCGGCAACATTTTTCAACTTCACGGCCATTTCGGCTACCTTTTCCTCGCTTCGGTGATGAGCAACATGTTCGGCTCTCAACTCTTCGGCCGCCTTTAGGGCAGCTGCATTGCTAGCCCGAGCTTATTCTTTGGCTTGGGCAAGTTCCGCCCTCAGGGCTTCCACGGCAGCAGCTCCGTCTGCAGTCCAAACATGTCGCATTAATATTATGCCCCTCTCATATTTTCCTATACAACATAATAAGGAAAAGTAGAGCACATACCTTGTGATTCGTTCAGCTGCTCGTTCACCAGCGCAATATCGGCATCAATAGATCCGATCTGCCTCCTTAGTTCGGCAACTTCAACAGACTGGTCGGCTGCCGGACCCTTAGATATTTGTGCATATGTACAGCGCAATCATTACTTACACAATATGATTCCCCGTTTGCCGCCTAGGGCGGGCAACCAGCGTCTCAGGGGCTACTATCCATATGGAGCACACCTAGCGCGTGCCTCACAGCCAAAAATAGTGTATTTCTTACTACATACCTCAAAGCCTCCAAGCAGGCTCGTAAATGCTTCATTCAACCCGCTTGTGGAGGATGAAATTTTCTTGAGCACCGTGCTCATTAATGAGCGGTGCTCCTCCGAGAGCGCAGCTCGCTCCAGAAGGCCCGTCGGTATGTCCGGCCGGACACCGAACCATGCTGGGCCCTTCTCATCGCCCCCCGTGGGAGCCGAACGCTTCGGGCTCAGGGCGGCTGACATATTAGCTTCCGGCTTCGGCAGATTTGGACTCCTCCGTGATGACACCTCGGTGTCGCCCGCCTCATGAGGCGGAGAGGTGGGTGGGGTCTCGCTCTCCATCATCTCCAGAGGAAGATCCCCCGAAGACGAACTCTGTTGAGAAGAGCTGCTAACCGGACTGCAAAAATGAATCCTGGATTATTGAACCCGAAGAAATGCAGCACTTTCGAATTAGCGATTAACTCATAGTTGGGTTGAGGGCTGGCCCTGTGGTGGGCATGATGTGGTGAGGATGCCCGTCGGGGCAGAGCCCTCCGGTGACGCTTTCTTCCCCTGTTTAGGCATCTCCGTCTCCAAGTCTTCGGAGGCGGTCTCGCGCGGGGAGGAGACTTTGGATTCCCCTCCCCGACTATCCTCCTTTGAGGAGGAAGCAATTCCCCCGGTTCGATGTGCAGTGTGTGAAGTTCGGCTTCACTATCCTTTCCTTCGTCTTTCCCTGAGGGCATTTTGCTAAGCACCCGGCCAAGCATCTTGGCTATGGTTGGACTAGGCGAGCCTTCGGGAAGTGGCACCGGACACCTGATTCTCTCCGCCTTGCTGAGCCATTCCTGGCCACGGAGGGTTTTCAGAATAATGACTATGACAAATAAAAATGAAATGTCCGGCTTTAAGGTTACTTACTTGGGCATCTAGGCGATTGCAGCTTAGGCCCGCATCCTCGGTGGTGTCCGGACACTTTACTTGTGGTCCAAAGAATAATTTACACATCCCTTCGAGCGTCAGGCCGAAGAAGTGCTTAATAGTCCGTGGACCCTCTGGATTGAACTCCCACATCCGGAGAGGCCGGCGTTTGCACGGCAACATCCGTCGGATTAGCATTACTTGAATTATGCTAATGAGGTTAATGTCCCTCTCAAGAGGCTCCCGGATATGGCTCTGCAGTATTGGTACATCACCAGCGGGCCCCCAACTCCGTCCTTTGTCGGTCCATGATGCCAGTTGAGACGGAGGGCCCGAGCGGAACTCGGAGGCGGTCACCCACTTTGTGCCTCTGGGAGCCGTGACATAAAACCACCTCCACTACCATACATCAGATACTTCTGGGAAAGAACCCTCTGGCCATGGGGCATTGGCGTTCCTGCTTATTATAGCACCTCCGCACTCCGCATGTCGCCCCTCGATCGTCTTCGGCTTCACATTGAGGGTCTTGAGCCATAAGCCGAAGTGTGGAGTGACGTGGAGAAAAGCTTCGCACACAATGATGAACAACGAGATATGGAGGATAGCGTCCGGAGCTAGATCATGAAAATCTAACCCGTAATAGAACATGAGCCCCCTCACAAAGGATCAAGGGTGAGGCCCAAGCCGCGGAGGAAGTGAGGAACAAACACGACACTCTCGTTGGGCTCCGGCGTAGGGATGACCTGCCCTGGAGCGGGAAGCCTGTGCTGGATGTCGGCGGTCAGATATCCGACCTCCCTAAGCCTCGCAATGTCCTCCTCTTGGATCGAGGGGGCCACCCACCGGCCTTGACAGTTGGGTCTGGACATATTGGAGGATCTGGGTTGTTTGAGCTTTGGTTTTGGGTGTTAGAACTCGAGATGCAAAAAGGCACAAGGGTGATGGAAAAGAGGCATTTTTTTCTGTAAGGCCGAAGAAGTACAATGTTGAGGTGAAGGAAAGAGAAACCAGAAAAAAATACTTTGTCTTCCTTAATTAAGAGATTGTCTCTTAGCAACATATCTCTCATCACATTTTTAGAAATATATAAGCTACAAGAGTAAAACTAAGATATAAGTCGCTATACGCCTTTTTTATCATCTATAGGTTATGTGGTAGGATTAGGGTAAAATTGTCTTATCAACCATTGTATATGCCCTCATTAGTTTTGGAAACGTTCTAAAATTTCCGTTCATCCTTTTTTGTGTTTTGTTTAAATTGGCTTCCTTTGTTTTGTAAATTTTGTTTTTCACTTTGTTTAATTTTGTGTTTCCATCTTTCTATTTTTAATTCATGATGTTTAAACATATCTAGGAATTTTTTTGAAATTCACAATACTATTTTGTCTGACAAATATTTTCACAAATACATGAATATTTTCTAAATTCATTAAAATTTTCTGAATTAGTGAAAAAAATTCAAAGGGATGAACTTCCTTTGAAATCCGGGAACACTTTTCAAACTTTGCAGACATTTTCTTAATTGTGTGAACATTTTTAAAAATTGACAAAGGTTTTTTATTTTGCCAACATTTTGTTCAAATTCATCAACATTTTTATAATTAGCAAAAAAATTGAAATCATTAATATTTATTGATTTCCCGAGCATTTATTTCGAAATTTTGAACAATTTTTGAATATATGAACATATTTTCATAATACTGAATGTTTTTAAATTGACAAACATTTGATGATCTCATGAATATTTTCCCAAGTCGTGAACATTTTTCCATAATTCCATTTTTTTAATATGTAGTTTTATTAAAATCCCAAATAATTTTAAAGAAGAAAAGCAAAACAAAAAACAAAAAATGATTTGGAATGGAAAAACAGGGGGCCGCCCCGCACATGGGTGGGCCCAAAAGGGCGCGCGGTGATCAAAATACCGAAATCATGAATTAACGGTTACTCCTTACAAAGATCACTCTCACCTTCTCAGGTTGTGACAAGTGGTGACCTGCATGCGCTACTTGTCACAAACAGGGCTTTTTCCTTTTTTTCGTATATCCGTTTATTCAAATGTTTTATCTCTTAAACCGTGCGTCCAAATCTCGAACCTTTTTCACCATTGGATTACTCCTGTCGAGATCTTCAAAACTAGATACCGTTTTAATAGGTTTTGACAAACTATTTTTACAAAAAAAACGATCGAAAAAAACCAAACAGAACAACCGAACCGGGAGCACATTTTTCCCCTTTCCAAAGGAGACACGGCCCTGCCTCTTGCAAAAGCACAACCGTGCCTCTCGTAGAATCAAAACGGTGCCTCTCGCAGAAGAAAAAACAATAGAAACATGTTTTTTTGTTTCCGAGAGGCACGTCCGTGCCTCTCGTGAAAGGAAAAAAACAGAATGTGTGTACTTTTTTTCATTTTCGAGAGGCACATCCATACTCTCGCGAAAGCATAATTGTGCCTCTCGCAAAAGCAAAACCATGCGCCTCGCGGTAGAAAAAAAATACAAAAAGTGTTTTTTTTTCTCGTTTCCGAGAGGCACCGCCGTGCCTCTCGCGAAACACAACCGTGCCTCTCGTAAGAAAAAGTCTTTTTCGCACAAAATAATTGATTTTTAAAAAAAAAATTGATCCAAAAGCTGAAAAGGTCAAAAAAACATTTAAAAAGCTGAAAACGCGTGCGGAAAAATAAAAAAATCCGAAAGAAGCGGCCAGAACGTGAAATGTGGCGGCGGCAGAGAGCACGTCAAATGGCGCGCTCTCAGGCAAGCCCCAAGTGATCGTTGGGAGGCTTTCGAAGGAGCGCTCGCCAACTAGTTGCTCCGAAAAAACGAATTTGGGAGGAAGCCCAAGTGACGTACGAACAGCAGTATGTATATGTATCGCCCCAACAGATATATAATAAGCCTCGCCTACAGGGTTATACAATATTGGGCCAGCCCATTTTCACGTGTTCTTGCGTTTGTGCGCTCGCTGTCGCTGTCTACATTCATGTGTTTTACTTTTGTTTCTTTTATAGTTTTATTTATTGGTTTTCTTTGGTTTTCCTTTTGTGTATCTCTTTTTCTTTTTATTTGGTTTTCTATATTTTCTGATAGGTTTTCACGAATTTTCTCGCTT
>NC_041381.1:671548117-671555557 GCF_002162155.2 Triticum dicoccoides
AACACATGTCTACATTTTCCTACGCATTGTATATTTTTCTATACATCATAACCATGTTTACATGTTTACCATTTTTGAAACACATGATTGATATTTTTGAAACGATGATTAGAAATATATGTTTGTATGTCTACTCTTTTTCATATGTGTTGTACATTTTCTGTATACATTAAAATTTCACATTTTTCAAAAAAATCTTTAACATTTTTTTAAATATAATAAGAGCAAGTTTTTAAATACATGCTAAATAATATCAAATACATGTGAGAACTGTTTCTCAATAATAAAATTACTTTTTATAAATGATGAAATCTATTTTTTACATTGTACAATTTTTTTGGGATAATGTCCCGACATAACTTTAAAATTGTTATCATTAGTTTCGATGTATCACACTACAGGAATCAGCTACTTTGCCATCTGCCACGGCGGACGGCAAAGGCATGGATGGCCGACGGCAAAGGTCTTTGCCGTCCGTCGTGGATGGCAAAAGGGGACGGCAAAGTACGGGACGGCTAAGAGCTACGTTGTCGTCTGCTTCGGACGGCTGACAGCAAAGGGCTCTTTGACATCAGCAGCAGACGGCAAAGAATGCAGACGGCAATAAATGCGTTGTTACTCCGTTAGATGGTTAACGGCAGGCCTTTGCCGTCCGCCGAATGATGTCAGCCGACGTCACTATACGGCAGGCCTTTGTCATCCGCCGTTGTAGGCAAAGTTTTTTTTCTCTTTGCCGTCAACCATTGTAGGCAAACTGACCAAATTGGTCAGCCTCCCAGGAAGCACAGTTGCCTGCCACGTGGCCTCTTTGCCGTCTGCTGCTGATGGCAAAGAGCCCTTTGCCGTCGGTGGCAGACGGCAAAGAGCCCTTTGCCGTCGGTGGCAGACGGCAAAGAGCCTGCATATTGGCTCTTTTTTCTGTTTTTTTTAATCCAACAATTTTCACAGCAAATATATATGACATATATAGATATATTTCACAGGGCTATTTAACAGCACATAAGTTTCATCGTACATACATATATAGTTCCATCCATTCATACATAGCAAGTTGCACATACACATAAGTTGCAACCATTAGGAAGTTGCACATACATATTACAATGCAAAGTTTTATCAAGATAGCAAGTTCCATCGTAGCAAGCTAGAAGAATACTAGAAGAGAATGAAATAAAAAACAAGCACTCCATCATAGCAAGCTAGCTTCCGAGAAGTGAATGAAATCTGCAAAATGGCAAATAAGAAAGTTAGGAAAAGGTGACTAGAAGAAGAAGACTAGAAGAAGAAGCACGCCATCGTTTGTGAAGTAACTTAGGTGAAATGGATCGTTTATGAGCTAACTTAGGTAAAATGCATCATTTTAGAGCTAACATAGGTAAAATGGATCGTTTATGAGCTAACTAAGCTAATTATACCGTTTTTTACATAAGTAAGCTAAGTGCATGTCATTATTGAGCAAACCTAGTTAACTAAGCATATTATAACTAACTTAGGTCATTTTGGAGGAAACAAAGCTAAGTATAGATCGTTTTAGAGCTAACTTAGGTAAAAATGGCTGGTTTTGAAGGTCGGTAAGCTTATTAAGTCATTTTGGAGAAAAAGAAGCTAAGTCTAGGTCATTAAGGTAAGCATATTGGAGGAAATAAAGCTAAGTCTAGGTCTTTATGCATTTGTTAAGCAAAAAACTAGAGAAACTTACCTTGATCATGGAGGTGTGGGAGCGGGCTGGCTCATTCCAGTAGCTGGAGAAGGATCGTGTGATGCTTGTGTGGAGTTACGCTGCACCAAAGATCATTTCCAATGTTTCGTTAGCATGATGACACTCAAATGTTAAGACTAGCAAGTAACGTCCATTCAAATTAAACTCACTGTGGTCTCAGGAGCAATCTCTGGATCAATGGCTATGGAGCCACGGGACCTCCCGCCACCAGATATCATCACCTGCTCTGGATTGTAGGGAATCTGGCTCGGGTTAAACTCCTCCCCTTTCCTCGCCTTCCCCTTGACTTGCTTGTAAGAGGCAGTGTGGGCCATGGCATACAGGTCGTACCCCTCTGGCACCTTATCCGTCTTATTGTAGCATGCCTGAAAGAGAAAAACAAAGTAAATTAGTAATTAAAGGGCTCAAGCTAGCATGATGAATGAATTGCATTAATCATGAAGCAAACCACATACCCAATTCCGCCCGAACTGATATAAGCTGGAGCTACCTTGATGGTGTGGCACACCTTCAATTTGGGCACGTTTGTCCTTGGCCTCAGTCGGCTCCCCTTCCATCTTTCAACACCTGCCATGACAAAGAGTAAACAAAATTAGTACAACATAAAAAAATATCGACATGAATAATAATATGTATATCACTTAACTGTATCATCATCAAGTACAACATAAAAAAATTGAATACCTGACACTACTAATAATCTCGATCGGTATCATCAATAAATGCATAATCATCATCATCACTATAATCAATGACAGGCTCATATGGTTCAGTGGCATCAACATGTGGAAGGCCACCTTTACGTAATCGGTCAAGCATTGAGAGGTCATCCGCAGCAGTAACCTCTTCTTGTTCCGGCTCTTCTTGTTCCTCCTCTGGGGTGATGTGGGATTCACTGTCGCTGTCTACTTCAATGTTTTGGGGTGAAGTATACCGGTTCTTGAAACGCTTTTTGGAAAGACGTGTCTCTTGGAAGAATTCTCCTTCATATGTGTCTGGGTTAATGTGAGGTTCATAATCCTCTTCCTTTGGGGGAGATAGTCTAGCACGTGGCGGCACTTCATAAATGACATCCCAACCTTTCAGATTTGGATTAGTTTGGCAGGCCCACGGTAGATAGAATACTTGGGTCGCCTGTTGAGCCGTAATATAGACACCAGGAACATCTAAATGGGTGCTTTGGTTGATTTCAACTAGCCCTATATGTTCATGAGTCCTTCTAGTCTCCTTCGGCTGAAACCAATAACATTTGAAGACTACGACATTTGGTGGGTTTTCACCATAGAATAGAAGTTCATAAATTGCTTCAACTCTCCCATAATACTCGGTACCTCCTTCGCCGATAGCAGATACACAACAATTTGTAGACTTTCGGTCGGCCATAGATAGCTCTTTGCCATAGGTACGAAAGCGATACCCATTGATGTCGTATTTGTCAAATGAACGGACCTTATAGTCAAGACCATTAGCGACTTGTCTCAATTCGGCGTCCATAGACTCCGAATTAGCCTACAAGTTTAATATGAAAGGATTGTTGCATTATGCACAAATTAGCGAATGAAATGAAATTGTCTAATAGAATTTACCGTTTGTTTGAACCACTAGATGAAACCGAGATAGCCGCCTCCTTGCTTTGCGAGAAGCTCATACTCTTCGACGGAATCCTTTTGGATCACCGCTCCATACGAGAATAGGGCGACGTATCAACTGTATGAAATATCCAGGAATAAGAGCAGTTCAAAGGAAATAGAAGTTGCGAAACAATGTATCGAGAACTTACTTGATGTACGGCCGCACTTCTATCAGGTTGTTGAAGATATACAACGAAATGGTCCGCCATTCTTCATTATCCAAAGATACTGGATTTGATACACTGGCTGGTGCGAGATTCCCTTTGAATAGGCTGAGGTTGGATCCACCCTTTTTAGTCTCGTCAGCATTGTACCGAGGCTTCGGATTATGCAAATGACGATTTTTGGTTTCGTAGTGTGCTGTCACGAAGTTTGCCGCCTCCTCAGTGATGAATGCCTCAGCCATCGACGCTTCAATTCTACGTTTATTTTTACATTTTTCTCGAAGCGTCTTCTGCATCCTCTCAGTTGGGTAGCACCAACGATTTTGCACGGGCCCCCCCAATCTTGCCTCGGTCGGGAGATGCAAAATCAAATGCTGCATTGGATTAAAGAAGCCCGGTGGAAAGATCTTCTCTAACTTGTAGATCAACTCCGGCGCCAACTCTTCCATTTCTTCTAGCACGCCAGGCGATAGTTCTTTCGCACAAAGAACACGGAAGAAATAGCTGAGTTCTGCCAGTACTAGCCATTCATCCTCAGGGATGAAGCCACGCAACATCGTCGGCATTACCCGCTCAATCCATATGTGCCAATCATGACTCTTGAGACCAAATATCTTCAATTTATCAAGACTCGCTCCCCTCTTTAGATTCGCTGCATACCGATCGGGGAACATCAACTGCATTTTCACCCACAAGATAATTTCCCTCATAGCTGGCCTTCCAAGATTGAACAATGCCTTTGGCTTCGTCTAGTTCTGCTTTCCTTTCGGTTCTTTCATGTTTTGTAACGGCCTATCACATAGCGCCTCCAGATCGACTCTAGCCTTAGTATTATCCTTTGACTTCCCATCTATGCCGAACAATTTACCAAAAAGTGCCTCGGTGATATTCTTCTCAGTGTGCATCACGTCGATGTTGTGTGGGCAAAGGAGGTCTTTGAAGTAAGGCAGATCCCATAAGCATGTTTTGTGAGTCCAGGCGTGCTCAGAATTATACCCCTTGAAGTACCCTAGACGCTCTGGATCTGGCTCGAGAGCATTTAACTGATCCAGGGTCTATTGGCCTGTCAACGCAGGTGGTGCAGAATTTTTTACAACTCTACCTCTGATGAAGTTCTTCTTGTCTTTCCTGAACTTATGGCGAGGATCCAGGAACTGTCTATGCATGTCGAAGCAACAAAACTTGCGACCGGCCTGAAGCCAACGAAACTCAAGAGCTCCCTTGCATGTGGGGCACGGGAACCTTCCATGCACACACCCGCCAACGAATAGCGGATACGCCGGCAAGTCATGCGTCGAGTACATGTACCAGACACGCATTATGAAGTTTCGTTTGCTATAGGCGTCGTATGTCTTGAACCCATTATCCCAGGCTTCTTGCAAGTCGTCCTTAAGCAGCTGCATGTACACATTCATATTTTTCCCCGGATAGTTGGGCCCTGGAATTATCAACGTCGGAAAAATGTTCTTTCTTTGCATAATCTGTTCGGGGGGGGGGGGAGATTGAGTGGAAAGACAAATACGGGCCAACAACTGTATTGGGCTGCCATCATACCAAACACACTGAACCCATCGGTGCTGATGCCGACTCGAGGATGCCTCGGATCTGCCGCTTTGTCAGCATGTAATTCATCAAACTTTTTCCACGCAACACCATCCGATGTGTGTACCATCATCAGATTCCCATCTGCATCTAGTTCGGTTCTTTTGCCTGTTTTGTGCCATTTCATCTGTCTGACCGTCTTTTCGGCCATGAAAAGACGTTGAAGTCTTGGTATGATTGGCATATATCGAAGAACACTAACGGGGATTTTGGACTGTGTCTTCTCACCCATACTATTGTCTACGACAATATACCTGGAAGACTTGCAAATGGGACAATAGTTCAAGTCCGCATAGTCAAGCCTAAATAAGGCACATCCTTTCTCACAGGCATGTATCTTCTCATAGGGCATCTTCAGTGCACGGAGGATTTTGTCCGACTGGTACAGGTTTGCAGGCATTACATGGCCTTTGGGTAGAAAGCGTCCAAATACTGTTATAATTGCGTCGTAGCATTCTCTGCCCAAGTTGAACTGAGCCTTCAGAGCCATTACTTGTGAGATGGCATCCAACTGACAAAGCTCAGTGTGCTCGTGGAGTGGACGTTTTGAAGACTCCAACATTTCATTGAAGGCCTTTGCAGATTCCTCCATCTCCTCGTCCGAATCCCGAGCATCATCATAGTCTTGCACCATGTTTTCCATCCCGGTACCATGCTCGTCGTTGCAACGACGATCCACCTCAGCTCGGTCACGTTGGGCAGACTCACCATGAAATGTCCCCACCGTATAATCGGGCGTAAAACCATTCTTCTGCAGGTGTTTACCCATTTCAGCCTTTGTCCTCTTTTCCCAATTGTCGCATCGGAAACAGGGGCACCAAGTTTTCCTCTGGCCATTTGCAAATGCGGCTTGCACAAACCCCTTGGTTTTTGTCAACCATTCAGCACTCCATTTGTTCTGACCAGTGTGACCGGTATACATCCACGCATGATCACTCATCTTGACTTTCAGAGCTACTGGACACACAACAATTATATATATAATTCACCATGTATATATTCATCAGTTGATCTACTTTGTCAATTTTATTACGTCCATGCAACCTACACTCTAATAGGTAATGATAGGTCCTAATCCCACCCAAGTATGTGTAGATTGGGTTCATTTTCCCATGCTATGCTCCGGATCTGACGCAAAATTTCGGCAGCACCTCCCCGCTGTTCTCCTGATACACGTCTCTACAATAAACAGAGAGGATGTGTACCCGGAGAACAACAGGGGAGGCACTGACGAAATTTATGCGTCGGATCCGGAGCAAAGCATATGGGAAAACGAACCCAATCTACACATACTCGGGCTGTCCATGGATAGCGTTGGACAATTCGAAAGAATCAAGGTTATAAATATGCAAATGCATGCATATTTATAACTATGACGCTTTCGAACGGGAGACACATGTTGGTTACACATACTGATGATTCAAGACACATATATAGCTAGCTACCAAGTTTCATCGGAATAGATCAAATAATTAATGGGGAGGAGGACATGTCATTTCTGCTCACCCACAAACAAAGGGGCACAGCTCCTCAAACGCACGGCGAGGTCGTCGAACACCAAACCTCGCAGCGATGAAACAACTGCACATTTAAAATTACCCGATCAACACAATTATATATGATGTTTTTCATAACAAAATCGAAAAATATATGACCTAACTAATAATTCACAAATATATGACCCCATCGGCCTCTGGATCGGGGTCGGGGTCGGTGTCGGGGTCGGGGTCGGGGTCTCGGGTCGGGGTGCCGTGTCGGGTCGGGTTTTTTTTCCTCTTTTTTCCTTTTCTTCTTCTTCCTCTTCTTCCTTTTCTTCCTTTTCTTCCTTTTTTTCCTTCTTCTTCTTCTTCTTCTTCTTCCTCCTTTCCTTTTTCCTCTTCTTCTTCTCCTCCTCTCCTATTTTTTCTTCTTCTTCTTCATCTTCTTCTTTTTTTCTTCTCCTCCTCCTCTTCTTCTTCTTCCTTTCCTTTTTTCTCTTCTTCTTCTCCTCCTCTCTTTTTTTCTTCTTCTTTCCTAAACCTAAAACTAAACCTAAATCTAAAACTAAAACTAAAACTAAAAACTAAATCGAAACTAAACATAAACCTAAAACTAAAAAATAGAAAAAAAAAGGAAAAAACTAAATCTAAACCTAAAACTAAACTAAAACTAAACCTAAACCTAAAACTAGACCTAAAACTAAAACTAAAACTAAATCTAAATCTAAACTAAACATAAAACTAAAACTAAAAAAACAGGAAAAAAAACAGAAAAAAAGAGGAGGTAGAGCTCACCTTGGGCAGGGCCGGTGGAGGAGGTGGCCGCTGGAGGAGGGGGGCGGGGC
>NC_041381.1:671556000-671568081 GCF_002162155.2 Triticum dicoccoides
GGCGGAGAGTGGTGGGGGCGGCGGCGCGCGTGTGAAGAGGGAGAGAAACAGAGAGAGAGGGGCGAGGTGGGGCGCGACCGCCGTTAGATAGGTTAAATCTTTGCCGTCCGCCCCCCTTTGTCGTCCGCTTTTTTGCTCTTTGTCGTCCGCTAGCGGACGGCAAAGAGGGGGGGAGGCGTTAAGTTTTTTTTTGAGCAGCTCGTCAGTGGGGCCCCTCCCTCTTTGTCGTCCGCTAGCCGACGGGAAAGCTTCTTTCCCGTCCGCTAGCAGACGGCAAAGAACTGGCTGATGGCAAATATGATCTTTGCCATCAGTCAGTTCTTTGTCGTCTGTTTTTTGAAAACGGACAGCAAAGACCTCCTTTGCCATCCGCTAGCAGACGACAAAGAAAGGGTTGATGGCAAATCCTCTGATTCCAGTAGTGTCATGCCTTTTATTGAGGTCCGAATCATTTTTTTTATTACAAGAGCATTGCTTTATTAATATTTTTATGTGCATTATAAAAAACTCATTATTTTTTAATACACGGTAAACATTTTTTATACACATTTAGTATTTGTCAAATGCTTGATCAACATTTGTACAAATACTTGTTCAACAATTTTTGCAAAAGCTTGATTAACATTTTTGTAAACATGATCCAAAAATTTCGTGATATTTTAAGTACATGGTCAACAATTTTTGCAAAAGCTTGATTAACATTTTTGTAAACATGATCCAAAAAAATCATAATTTTTTAAGTACATGGTCAACATTTTTCATATACGCACTTAGCATTTTTAAATGCTTGATCAACAATGTTCAAATAATTGTTCAACATTAAAATATATTTAAAATATTTTAAAGTATAAAGAAAAAACTAAAAATAAAACAAAAAACTGAATAAATCAGGTTGTGGCCTCCCGTGCTCCTAGGCCAGCCCAGCTCGGTCTTCCCTTCAGCGAGGTTTGCTACCCTCTTGTTGAAGGCAAGATATAGGGGGAGCTCCTATCTGCCGCTTTATGCGGCAGACTGGCGGCACTTCGCACAGGCGCCGAACTAATCGGGCCGGCCCAAGTAGCGAACCCCACAATGCGGGAAAAAAATCAGCAAAAAAGGATGCGCGCTACGTTGGGTTCAAACTCGACCATGGTGACTCTCATTTCATCAACCGTTCCACTTGACCTAGACACCTTTTCTAAACAATATGCAGCGCGATTTTTTAAGTAGTCAAAGTCGCATAAAATTCCTAAAAAAGATGGATACACGATGATTCAAGCTATGCACCTCCTGGTAGTACGCAGTGGTACATAACAAGTGGAATAGATTATCTTAGTGTCTAAAAACTACAGCGTGGCTTATAAGAATGTGAGCGGTGACAGATCTAATTTTTTCGAATTTGCAAGCAAATTTGAAAAACATGAACAATTATGAAGTTGTGGATGAATATTGAAAAACAGGAACATTTTTCTAATTATAATTAATTTTTGATAAACACAAAAAAGTTTTTCGACAATCTGAACAAGTAATTAAATAGTGATTTTTTCAAAAACATGAATATTTTTGAAAGGAGAACAAATTATGAATTGTGAACAAAAAAATTTGTAAACATGAATTTTTTAGTAAACATGAACATTTTAGAATTTTTGAACAACATTTTGAAATGAGGACAATTTTTATCATAACGAATAAATTTCAAATTTTTAGAACAAATTGTAAAATGGAGAAAATTTTTGAAAATCCCAAACAAATTTGAAATGTGAACAATTTTTAATATGTGAACAAAAATTTGAAAAATAAGATCATTTTTTGAAATTTGTGAGCAATTTTTGAAAAAAGGCATTTTTTGATATCCATATCATTATTTCCAAATTTCTCAAAAAATGAACAAAAATAATTCAAACAATTTTTGAAGAAACAGGAACATTTTCTGAAAATTTAGAACAAAATTTTTTAAACCAGAAACTTTTTTGAATTTATGAACAAATTTTGTAAACTGGGAATATTTTTTGAATTTGTGAACAAAAACTGGAAAACAGGAACATTTTTTGAAATTCGGAATTTTTCTGATAATAAACTTGAAAAGAAGAAAGGAAAAGAAAAAAAAGAAAAGAAACAGAAAAAAGAAAAAAGAAAAAAGAAAAAAACTGAAAAAGAAAAAGTGAATTCAGGAACCTTCTAGAAGGTTCCCAAAACCAGAAGAAAAAACGGCTGGAAACATCATAGAAGGTTCCCAAAACCAGTATCTTCTGTAACGTTAAAATGGGCCGGCCCACTCGGTCGCTCGCTCATACCTCCCTGTGTGAAGCGTCGACAGCTTGCCGCAACGAGCGGCAAGTAGGATTTTTCAGACATAGGGGTGCCCTTGATTAGGAGGTCTCCTTGTTCCTCTAAAAAAAGGTCTCCCTGTTTAGTGCATGGCATGACGCAAGTTTGAGAGCGGCTAACTGGTGTTCTTTCTTGCGTGAGACCTTTAGGGGCATTCTTTTTGTGCCCTGCGAGCACACCAAGGTGAGTCCAGCCGTCGCCACATATTACGTGCTGGGCACTCTCTCTAGATTTTATTTTTAAAATGTTTTACATGTTTTGGGTTTTTGATGGGTTTTCTAGGTTTTTGGCTTTTTGGTTTTCGCACAATTTTTCCTGGGTTTTGGAGAAAAAAATTGTGGATTCTTTTCTCACAAAAATAGTTGTGCTTCCATGAGAAACACATTTGCTTTCGTTTGTTCTTTTTGGAAAATTTAAAATCAGTGCTTCCACAAGAAGCACATGTTTGCTTCTTCAAAAGAGAAAAAACTATTCTTCACAGGAAGCATATAGATTTGCTTCTTGTGAAGGCAACGATTTGCTTTCGTGAGAAGCACAAAAAAAAGGAAAAATATACTCTCACGATAAGCACACATTTGCTTCCACGAGAACCACATCGAAAAAAACCGTGCTTCCACCAGAAGCACATAATATCTTTTCATGGAGACACAGATTTGCTTCCGTGAGAAGTACAGATTATCAAAAAGAGAGAAAAATTAAACAAGTGCTTCCAGTTTTGGGTTATTTCTTCAATTTTTTCCGTCTTTCTTTTTTTCGGTCGCCTTTTTTTATTTGATTTTTTACTGGTTTTTGTGAAAAAAAAGTTCGTCGAAACCTAATAACATGAGGTCTAGTTTCAAATATGTCGGCGCGAGAAATCCAACAACGAAAACGGTTCGGGATTTAAACGCATAGTTCAAGAGATAAAACGCTTTGAATAAGCGAATCTAAAAAAACAAACTCTCGGGTAGGCCACTTGTTAGCGGCGTGAGAAGGTGGGAGTGACCTTTCTGAGGGGCAACCCATAACTAGTGATTTTGCACGAGTTCTGCAAACAGCACCCCCTACGGATGCACTTTTGGGCCGGCCCATGCGAATGACAGACTTCCTTTCTTTGTTTTCTCTTTCTTTTTCCTTTTTGTTTTCTTTTGTATTTATTTTCTGTTTTAATTTTTTGCTTTTTTGAAAAAGGGGATTTCAATAAACGTTACTATATTTCAAAATATGTTCAAATTAATAAACTTTCCAAATTTCAAAAAATGACTGCAAATTTGAATAATGTTCTTGGATTTCAAAAATTGTTAGTAAATTTTAGAAAATGTTCACAGATTTGATAAAAACGTTCCAAAATTCAGAAAACGGAAATGAATTTACAAATCGTTAAGAAATTCAAAAGAAATGTTTATAAATTCCCGGAAAAAGGGAAGAAGAAAACTCGGTATCGTTCCACCAATTTGCTGTCGAAGCCGTTGGCGCCGGGCAGAGGAGGTTTTTTGCCCTGATCAGGCTTTGTGTCCCTTCACGTGTGACGTGCTTTAGTCCTGGGACAAGGGAAAAGGTGAAAATAGTATTCCGACAAATATTCACTGATTCAAAAAATATTCATGAAACTTAAGAATTGTTCCGAAAATTCAAAAAAGTATAACAGTTCAACATATATTCATGCAAACCCATTCTTTTCCTCCCTTTTCGGTCCTTCCCCACCCTTGGCAATATTATGCGCATACGCCCGTACCTCCCTACCTCTATCTCCCGGTTATATCCTACGCTGCATACTTCCCAGCCCTGTCCCATTGCTGGCTACATCCTACACCATGTAATCACACCCCTACCCTTTCTACAGCTCTCGATTTTGCATACTAAAGATATAAAGTGCCCAGGGTTTGATTTTTATTTTATTTTTTTACTTTTTTTACTGTGCCTGGGATTTACTGCTGAAGGCCAACAAAATATATTGAGTTGAAGCCCATTACATAGTGCCAATCGCTATCTCTTCTTTGTTCTTCTAGAGTAAACAAGAGAAAAGGGAAGAAGGGGAGCAGTCGTGCCTCCACCGGTTTACCCAACGAAGGCCCCGTCGTCTGTCGTTCCTGCCCACCATTTGTTATCTGCCATCGCTCCTCCTCGCCCCTTCCTCCTCACCCTCCTCTCCCTCTTCTTATTCGACCTACCCTCTGTTGAAGGAGCCCCATAGGAACAAACCCTAGGCTAATGTTGCACAACTGTCAATGTCAAAAGCCAAGGCATGATAAATATTCATGAATTTTACAAATAAAAATAATGAATTTCAAAGTTGTTCCCAAAATTCAAAATATGTTAGCAAATTCCAAATTTTGTTCCCAAAATTTAAAAAATTGCTGATTCAATGTTCACAAAATTTTAAAAACTTTGTTGAAATTTGTTCCCAAAGTTTTAAAAATGTTCATCAGTTCAAAAAAACTGTTCAGACTTTTTAAAGTGCTCACGCATTCAAAAAAGTTGTGAATTTCAAAATTTGTTCCCGAATTTCACAAGATGATCCTAATTTTGATATGAAAAAATAAAAAGTATATAAAAGCAGGAAAAAGAGAAAAACATAAAAGAAAACTAGTTAGGGAAAGTTCTAGAGCGGCACGTGAAAATCACTAATATGGGCTGGCCCATTGATGAGCGACGAGTCGGGGGGCGTGTGCATTTCGTGTCTATTAACCGACCTACACGGGAAATAGGAGCTAACATTCCGTATGGGAGCTCCTAGTCGTGGCCTTATGCGTTGTCTAGGAGTTATGGTGCCCACTAGGCGCAGCAATGGGCCGGCACATTTTACCACTCGCGATTCGGTCCATCGCCAGGGCGCATTTGGTTTGTTGGTCAGCAATTGACTTTTGAAAGAAAAAAACTATTTTTAAGGAAACTTTTTTTGCAAAAAGTCAAAAAATTGTGATTTTAAAAAGGTTCACGGGTTTAAAAAAAGTTAAGAAACTTTAAAAAATCACGAATTTGGGAAAAAAGTTCATCAAATTTGAAAAACGGCCATATTTTTTCTAAAAGTCATCACTTTTGGAAAGAAGTTCACTCAAACCTGAAAAATGTTCATCGGATTTGAAAAATAATTCATCATTTAAAAAAAAGTTCATATAGGAGGGTAAGAGAAAACCCAGCATGGCGCAATACTCATATGATAAAAATTATTATTGGCCCATCCTGGCCCAAAATCATGGGCCGGCAACTCATTGCATGAGCAAGAAGACTGCTCCTTTTTTTATTCCAAGAGGAGTGTTATGTCACACATACGTATACGAGAACCCCATGAAAATTTCGTACATAACGCGGGAATTTCAAGATGACACGCCGGCTTAGTCTATCGGAGGTGCTCATAGGGATAGGGTGTGTGTGTGTGTATTTATAGGGATGAGTGTATGCGCGTATAGATGAGCGCTTGCGTGATGTTCAAAAAAAATAGCTTTGAGCCGGAGATGGAGTACACACCATCAAACGACGCGCCACGGTGTTCTCGGAGGCCAGCGCCCCGGGTTCCTCGTCCCTTCCTTGCAACGGAGGTACGCGGGCGCGCACGGGGAAGAAGGGAAGAAGAAAACCCAGTGCCGTTCATGCGGGTTCGCTGCCAAGGCCGTTGGCGGCTTGGCGCCGGCCGGGGGTGGCATCCCGATCCGGCCTTGTATCCAATGGCGAAGACAGGGGGGACCAGCAGGGGAGCTCCTAGTTGGCGCTTCAGGCACCAGCTAAGGGAGCTGGCGCTCACAGGCGGCGAATCGTGGGTCGACCCATGTGGCGACCACGCCCAGTCGCTCGCTAAACTCGCCCCGCCTGGTCCCTCGCTCGATCGAGAGCCTCGAGGGCTGTTCGTACGGTCGCGGTTGACCAGTTGACTGACTGGTCAACCGTTGACTTCAGAAAAAAGATGAAAACTTAAAATGAAAAAAATCACAAAAAAGGAAAAAAACGAGATTTCAAAATAGTTCACAGATTTGGAAACCTTCATCTAATTTTTTAAATCATCAAATTTGGAAAAAAAAAGTTAACAAAAATGAAAAAAGTTCATCAAATTGGGAAAGAGTTCATCAATTATGAAATAAGTTCACCGAATTTAAAAAAAGTTCATCAATTTTGAAAAACAGTTCATCGATTTTGAAAAAGAGTTCATCCATTTTAAAAAAGTTCATCGATTTTGAAAAAATTTCATCGATTTTGAAAAACAGTTCATCGGTTTTGAAAAGGAGTTCATCAATTTAGAAAAAAAGTTCATTGATTTAGAAAAAAATTCATCGATCTTGAAAAAGAGTTCATCGATTGTGAAAGAAAGTTCACCAATTTTGAAAAAGAGTTCAACGATTTTAAAAAATAGTTCTTTCAAATTAGCAAAAGAAAAATAAAACCGTTCCGAAAAGAAGAAAAAAGAAAAAGAAGAAAAAACATAACAAAACAGTTTTGAATAAAGAGTTCATCCATTTTAAAAAAAGTTCTTCGATTTTGAAAAAAGTTCATCGATTTTGAAAAACAGTTCATCGATTTTAAAAAATAGTTCATGGATTGTGAAAAGAGTTCATCGGTTTTGAAAAGGAGTTCATCAATTTAGAAAAAAAGTTCATCGATTTAGAAAAAGTTCATCGATCTTGAAAAAGAGTTCATCGATTGTGAAAGAAAGTTCACCGATTTTGAAAAAGAGTTCAACGATTTTGAAAAAATAGTTCTTTCAAATAAGCAAAAGAAAAATAAAGATGTTCCGAAAAGAAGAAGAAAAAAGAACAAAAAACATAACAAAACAGTTTCGAATAAAAAGGAAATAGAAATAGAAAAAAAGAATCGTTGTAAGAAGAAAAGGTGAAGAAGCAGTAGTTTGGGCAACTAATACGAGTTGGTGCGGTGGTTAGTGCATGAGTCGAACGACCGTGAGGTCGCGGGATCGATTCCCAACCATATCGAGCCTATTTCTTTAACCGGCGCCTGCAGAGCTAAATAGGAAATGCCGACCAGCAGGGGCCCTGCCCCCCCCCCCCCCAACAACACTGGTTTAGGCCTAATATGCATGTAAATACATACTTTTTTGCTGTTAAAATAGTGTAATCTAGTGGGCTGGCCTGCCCAACAAGGATTAACAACACTATGGCCCCTCTCGCTCATTTTTTCCTGGCTCCGCCACTGCTCGTATCCCTTCACGTCCGCCGCACCCTCGCCCCGGGACAAGCGAAAAGGTGTAAAAACGGGAGTCCGACGAGCCGGAGCCGTTGCGATCGACGTGGCCGGATATATCCATCCGGTGCCATTACGTGCAAACCAGCTTGCTCCATCCATCCACCGCCCGTCCATATGTCCATCGTCGCCTACGTCGCATGGCTTACCGGTGTTCCCTACGCGACGCACCCCCAACAACCCGAGGCGTTCGGCCGCTACGTACCCAGCCAACACGCCCCTGTCGTCATGGGCTTTACGTCCAGATGTAAATTTGTACTCGCGCGAGCGCCTTTTGGCGCCGGAACGCATACGGGCGGTGGGTTGTTGGAAAGCGTACGTGCATGCGTTTCTGACCTTTTTTTTTTTTGAGAAACGTTTCTGACTTTCTGTAAGGGTGACAAGCACGTGTACGTGTATGGGAAGGTGGGGCCTCGAGGAAGGGAGGAAGTGTGCCCATGACGACGCGCAACCTATTTTGTTTGCGCCGAAACGTGCGAGGGAAACGGAAGCTCTTTTGCTGGTGGAGGTAGATGGATAGAGAGGAGTGACGACGTCCTGCGTGAGCACGAAATGCAGGTGCGTGGCCTTGGGTTGGGAATCTATATTAAAGAAGAAGAAGAGAAGGAAAATGAAAAATCTCTTTTATTTTGCAAATTTAAATAATTGTTCCCGAATTTAAAATGGAAAAAAAGAAAAAGAAAAAATATGATAGTAAAAAATAAATAAAAAGAAACCGGTCCAAGGAAGAGAGGCACATGATAGCAAAAAGGAGGAAAACGGTAGTCCGACAAATATTCACTGGTTCAAAAATGTTCACGAATTCAAAATTTTGCTCTAAAATTCAAAAAATGTTAGTGATTCAAAATATATTCATGCAACCCCATTTTGTCCCTCCCTTTCCGGTCCTTACCCACCCTTGGCAATCCTATGTGCATCCGACCTACCTTCCCACCCCTATCTTGTTCATGGCTATATCCTACGAGGCATACTTTCGCCCTTATCCCATCGCTTGCTATATCCAACACTGCGTAATCACACCTTTACCTTTTCTACAACTCTCGATGCTGCATACTAAAGATCCTCAAGTGCCTAGTGTTTTTTATATTTCCTATTCTTTTCCTTTTTTTTTACTTTTCCCAGGATTTACTGTCGAAGGCCAGCAAAATATATTGGATCAGAACCCTTACATACCATCAGTCGCTCTCTCTTCTTCGTTCTTCTAGAGTTAACAAGAGAAAATAGAGACAAAGGGGAGCAGCCATCGGCGCCACAACCGGTTCACCCATCGCTGGCCCCATTGTTCGTCGTTCCTCGCCACCATCTGTTGTATGCCATTGCACCTCTTTGCATGTTCCTCCTCCGCCCTCCTCTCCCTCTTCCTATTTGACCTACCCTCCGTCAACGAAGCCCCACAGGGACAAACCCTAGGTTGCTACTGCACGGTTGTGAATGCTAGAAGACGAAGGCGTGCGACACATGACGGTAGTGCATGATTCAAAAATGTTTATCGATTACAAAATATTCATGAATTCCAGAAATAAAAATAATAGATTTTGAAAAAAAATCCCAAAATTCATAAAAAGTTCCTAAATTCAAATATGTTAGCACATTAAAAAATAAAAAATAAAAATCGCTTATCAAAAAAGTTCACAAATTTAAAAATCTTTTCTGAAAATTGTTCCCAAAGTTTTAAAATGTTCATCGATTCAAAAATTTGTTCTCAAACATTGTAAACTACTCACACATTAAAAAAATATTTGCAAATTTCAAAAAATGTTCATGAATTTCATAAGATGATCCAAATATTTAAATGAAAATATTAAAAAATAAAATCATAAAAAAAGAAAATCAATTCAGGGAATGTTTTAGAACCTTCGCAAAATCTGTGGAAGAGTGGCACGTGAGAATCGGTAATATAGGCCGACCCATTTATGAGAGACCGATCGGGGGCGTGCGCATTTGGTGTCTATTTCCCAACCCACACGGAAAAAAAAGGAGGGGAGCTACCATTTCGTATGGGAGCTCCTAGTCGGCGCCTTATGCGCTGGTTAAGAGTTCTGGCACCCACTAGGTGCAGGAATAGGCCGACCCATTTATGAGAGACCGATCGGGGGCGTGCGCATTTGGTGTCTATTTCCCAACCCACACGGGAAAAAAAGGAGGGGAGCTACCATTTCGTATGGGAGCTCCTAGTCGGCGACTTATGCGCCGGTTAGGAGTTCTGGCACCCACTAGGTGCAGGAATGGGCCGGCCCATTTCACCACTCACGTGCTAGGGCACATTTGGTTCGTCGGTCGATGGTTGAATTTTGAAATAGTACACTTAATTGCAAAAAATCATGAATTGAAAAAGGTTCATGGGTTTTAAAAAACACAAACTTCAAAAAAGTTCACGAATTTGAAAATAATTTACTGATTTTGAAAAACAAAAGTTCATCAATTTTGAAAATTCATTGATTTTGAAAAGGTTCACCAAATTTGAAATAAAATCATCGGATTTGAAAAACTGTTCATCGAATTTGAAAAAAGTTCATTGATTTTAGAAGAGGCCATTGAATTTGAAAAAAAGTTAATCGAGTTTTAAAGTTCATCAGGTTTGAAAAAAAGTTCATTCATTTTTTAAAAGTTCAGCAAATTTGAGAAATGTTAATCAAATTTTTTAAAAAATCATCAAATTTAAAAAAAATCACTGATTTTGAAAAAAAAAGTTCAGATAGAAGGGTAAGAGAAAACCCAGCATCGCCCATTATTCACATGAAAAGTTAACTATCGGCCCATCCCAGCGCAAAATCTTGGGCTCGTAGCCGATTGCATGAGTGAGAATAACTCCTTTTCGTTCAAGAGGAGTGTCATGTCACACATGCGCACCGGCGGCGGAGCTACAGCAAGGCCAGATGGGCCATGGCCCCAATAATGAAGAGTATAAAGAAACCTGGCCCTTTTGAGAGAGAGAAAAAAAATACATGTTCTCTTCAGCTCGGCCCACCTCGACCCGCCCAAAAAATTTTGGGTAGCTCCGCCACTGCACATGCTTATCTGAGAACCCCATTAAAAAAAAAGAACCCCATAAAAAATTTGTACATGGCGCGGGGGAGGCGATCTGGGCAAAGTAGCTTTGAGCCGGAGATGCAGTACACACCATCAAACGTTCTCGCAGGCCAGCGACCCGGGTTGGTCGCCCCTTCCTTGCAACGGAGCCATGCATGCAGAGGCCGTTGGTTTGGCGCCGGGCAGCGGGTGGCGTCCCGATCCGGCCGCCCGCCCGCCCGCTCGCCCCGGGACAGGCGAAAAGCTGTAACAAAGAAAAAAGCGCTAGTCCGACAAGCCGGAGCCGTTGCGATCGACGTGGCCGTATATATCCACCCGATGCCATTACGTGCAAGCCAGCTTCGCTCCATCCATCCATCCACCGCCCGTCCGTCCGTCCATCGTCACCTGCGTCGCATGCATGGCTAGCTCACCGGCGCTCCCTACGCACGCGACGCACCGCCAACAACCCGAGGCTCTCGGCCGCTACGCACCCAGCCAGCCAGCACGCCCCCGTCGTCACGTGCTTTACGTCCAGACGCACATTTGTACTCGCGCGAGCGGCTTTTGGCTGGAAAGCGTGCATGCGTTTCTGACTTTTTGGCAAGGGCGGGCGGCAGACATGTCCAGGTGTCCGGGGAGGCCAGGAAGCGTGTCCATGGCGACGCGCAACGCATTTTGTTGGGGTCGAAACGTGCGGGGAAAACGGAAGCCTTTTTGCATGGATAGACAGCAGTGACGCCGCGCGTATGTGCGTGCGTGAGGACGAAACGCGCTGCGTGGCGTTGGGCTGGCGATGTTTATCTTCGTGCTGATGAATTAATGCCGTGTGTTTATTGTTTTCCATTTTTTTTGTTGCTTTTGCTGCTAGTATTTATCGGTGAGGGTGAAAACTGAAAAGATATGTCCTGCTCGCGTTCACAGGATACCGGCATTGTTTGAGATTACGTTTTTGCCCTCCTCCCCGCACCGGCCAGGAAAAGGAATTGCAATTTTTTTTGGCATAACCCAAATCTATTGAAGCCAATGCAAACATTTTCGGGGCGCAAATTTGGAAACACCAAATAAATTTGGAGGTTCTTTTGTCTAAAATTTAATTGTTTCTTCGATAACATTGAAAGAAAACGAACTATGTATGAATTTGAGTTGGGCACATCATCGACGACACCCTTCGGCATTTTAAAAAATAAATGCAAGACATGCGAGACATTTGTATTCTCAGGTTTATCTGATCCGCTCGTTGAGGTATGAATTAAGAAAATGCATTCATGCGCGGCGTACGACTGCGGCAATGTGGTTGGACCGAAAAAAGGTCGATGCCGCGGTAGTAAATTGTTGCCCAGTCCGACCCCTTTCCACCCCACCTGCCTTCTCTTTTTATACCAGTCTCCTTCGCAACCTCCCACCGCCAACCCCCCCCCCCTTCTTCTCCAGACTTTCGTCCACCCCTCCTTCTCGCGCCCATCCTTCCAGTCCACCTCACCGTCGCGCAATGGAGATCCACCCCCTCATTCTTGTGACTGTCCTTCCGGTCCACCCCACCACCGAGATCCACCCCTCCTTCTCGCGCCCATCCTTGCAGTCCACCCCACCGTC
>NC_041381.1:671568543-671569663 GCF_002162155.2 Triticum dicoccoides
TCCTTCCGGTCCACCCCACCGCCGCGCAATGGAGATCCACCCCTCCTTCTTGCGCCCATCCTTCCAGTCCCCCTCACCACCGCACAATGGAGATCCACCCCTCGTTCTTGCGTTCTTGTGACCATCCTTCCGATCCACCCCACCGCCGCGCAATGGAGATCCACCCCTCCTTCTTGCGCCCATCTTTCCAGTCCACCCTACCACCGCACAATGGAGATCCACCCTCTCCCTCTAGCCATCGAATCTTAGTGAAGACCACCGTCTGGTTCAACGAGCAGCGCCGACTTGTCATGTTCGCCTCGAGTTGAGAGCTGCTCCCCCCACTCACTCCAAAAATAACCGCCCGCGGCGACCGAATGCCCATGGGCGGATCTAGCCGGACACGGAAATTCTAGAGCACAGTGAGGTTTAGTTAGCCACGGGTGAGAAGAAATGATGTTACCTCGGGAACGATGCCCAAAAGTCCGGGCGGGTCGATTGAGGCAGCGAGGAAGAACGGCGGTTGGGAGGGGCGCGGCGGAGAGAAGCGGGGAACAATAGTGATAGCAAGAGGGTAGGAGTCGGCGGTCAAACGGAGCGGGTCGGGGCGGCAGCTGCGGAGGCCGGATTGTGGTGGGACGGGCGGGTCAGGGGGAGGACGACGAAAGGGTACGGGAGGAAGAAGCGGCGTAAGGGTAGGGAGCGACGCAGGGTGGGGTGGGGGGACCGCTCACATCCAGATCTCGGTGATGCCGCCGCCGTCGATCAACTCTCCCCCCTCCTTACCCCCACGGTATTACTAACTCTAAATATTTTTTTCTAAAATAAAACACCAGAAGCTTAGATCGGCGTAAGGAAAAAAGAAAACACATAGGGCTGTTTTGGTACTTCCATTTCCTCAGTTTTTGCCCCTATGGTAATTCGCTCGCCTATTTAATTAGCGAAATGCCGCCGTCCACCGAGGGTCAGTGGCCATAATACGAACGAACTGCCGCCCCATGGCTTCCTCCTCCTCTTCCTCCCGTACCCCTTCGCCCTCCCCCACCTGACCCGCCCCGACCCGCCCAGTCCGGCTGCCGGCCCGCCCCGCTCCGACCGCCGTCTCCTACCCTCCCGCCGCCGCCCTCGTTCCCCGCCTCCC
>NC_041381.1:671570218-671611601 GCF_002162155.2 Triticum dicoccoides
GAGCAGCAGCTCTCAGCTCGACGCGAACAGGGCAGTGGGCTGCCCGTTGAACTGGGCGGCGTTCTTGGCTGGAATTCGAGCCATGTTAACGGATTTCACGAGATTGGTTGCCTAGAGGTTTTCCATTCCATCCTTGGACCGTGTTTCTGCAACTGTGGTGTGGACAGTTTGTTTTCACAGCGTGCCGGCTTAGATTAGTTACTGATGAACTAACATGATGTATGAATGCAGATTATTCGGGTGGGGGATGTGCCTGGACGAGCGGGTGTAGTTAATTAGTTATTAATGCTGCTGTTTTTGGCTTTTTGCAGTGAGCTGTCGACACAGGGTACAACTGCTTAATCATACACATGAGTCTGATTTTCAGGTGGCCAAACACTCTTGTTTTTACTCTTCGTTTAAGTGACAGCAAACTGTTACAGTTTCCAATTTCCGTATGTTCTCTCCCTCATCTTGATTTTATTACTGCAGTTTTTAAGTCTGGAAGATTACCAAGACGCAAGGGTATTGCCTGAACAGAGCAATTGAGTGCTAAATCTGTCATCATGTTTAATTATTAGTTCCAAGTTTGTTCTTAATCAATAAATGATGTTATGGTTGATCCTTGTCTGTGCAGGAAATTTACACCTCGTTTCCATTTTTATGATGATCATTTATTCCTCTGCAAACTATTCCAAAATGCTATGAGACTAAAACATGTGAAACTCATATGTCCCGATTTTGTTCATTTAATGCTCTGTTGAAGTTTTTATGCTTTGTGTATGTTCTTATGCTGGCACTAGATCTGTGTCCGTTCATCCTCCACAATTAGTGTACAATCTTCTGTCGCCATTATGTTCATCAACATTGCTCATGCTAAGCCTTATCTACTGCTGAAGAATGCCTGTTCTTGCCAAATTGATATCTCTGTGAAGTTTTTGTCCTGTACCATGACCCCTTAAAGAAAACATGTTTTCCTCGCATTTTGCATGTCGACTTGCAGAGTTTGGACTGACTGCTGACCATATTTACTTAATCTGATTTGCAGGAAGAGTTAATGAAAAAGCATTGTTGATCCATAAGCAAGGGAATTGTGGTTGGCATCATGCCACATAGAAATATGTGTTGGACACATCAGGGTGATAATCTTGAATCAGAGGAAGGACAAGCTCAGCCTGAAAATTACAATAATGGTGGGACTGGGAGTAATTTATCCAATCAGGGCGTGCAAGTTGCTCTTGGAGCTCCAGGAAATACTACTAATGATGGAGTCCGTGATTCACGGAGTTATTACTATGAGAGCATTAATAATCAGCTCCAGCATGCTCAGAATTTATACCCATATGGAGGCGTTGATCCAAGTTTTGTCTACCCATCGACTATGTACAATCCCGGTATGTCAACACCATCTGTGAACAGATATGTTCCTCATGCAAGTTTTGGACAGGGCAATCCACCACCCTCACCTTCATATCATCAAGTTGCCACAGGAACTAGGGATGAGAGTAGCAGCAGTAGCAGTTTTGGTGATGCTACCAGAGAATCCATGAAAACGAGGAATGCTGTAATTGAGAGTGGCCATCATTTTGATCATGGATTTGCAAGCTCGAGTTCATCTGCTCATGTGCCTCAGAATCCTGCACGAGGGACATGGGGTGCTTCATTTGAATCACATGGTGCACCAAATGGCTCTTCTGCTGATGGACCAAACAGGTCAACACCAATGGCTATTCACCCAGCATTGGTGCGTCATGGTAACTATGTATTTCCAGCTGGTCACATGGGCCAGGGCAATACATGGACTACACACCCTGCAAATGTTATTGCTGATGGAGTCCCACACTGGGCATACAACAATGCAGTCCTCAATCCTTCAGGTAAGTAAACCTTCGTGATTAATAAAAGTGAAATTATTTTGCTAAGTGATGATTCAAGGCACTTTTTTTATGGCTGTCAGTAGTTTTCATTGAATAATTAGTGGCTTATATTCTTGGTAGCTTTCATTAGTTAGATTAACTGTAACCTTTTATAAGTTATGGCCTGGCTATAGGATATAATTCTGTGAGTGAGATGTGGAGAGGTAACCGAGAATCTTGCTTTTCTAACAGGTCAGTTTGCTCATGGAACAATGGGCATGCCAAATGGTAGTCTTCAAGATTACCAAGCTGGCCCTTCTGCTAATTTTCATGGGCCTTTACCTCATTTCAACCAGATTCCTATGCATAGCATGCAAACTCCTGCTATGCTTAATCATATTCAGATGCAAGGGCCTCAGCGTCAAAGCAATGTAGTGCAAGGTGCAAATCCTTCTGGAGTGGTGCAAGGTGCAAATCCTTCTGGAGTGGTGCAAGGTGCAAACCCTGCTGGAATGGTGCAAGGTGCAAATCCTGCTGGAATGGTGCAAGGTGCAAATCAAGCTGGAATGGTGCAAGGTCCAAACCCTTCTGGAATGGTGCAAGGTGCAAATCGTTCTCGAAGGGCGTTCACCTGGGATCCATGTCTGCCTTTCTCCAGTTCTGGACATACTAATGGACCTCCAGTTCATGCATTTTTTACAGATCAAGTTTACAATGGGAGTCTAAGACTTCTTCAGGTGATTCACATTTCCATACATTCTTCTCATGGAATGACAGCATGCATGTAGCTCTAATTGCATAATTAATGCTGGAAAAAAAAATCTTCCTTGGATACTTTGTTTGCGTCTACCTGCTGTTTCTTGCGAAGCATAGAAGATGTATTACCCGTTTGCATGTATAATTTGGACTTGAATCCTTGATTCTGCAAGGATATGCATGCTTCATACTTATGCTGGAAACACAATTTCATTTTCAAAGAGTAATTAATTGATGTATGAATTTAGTCATAAAGATCTCTGGGATATTTTTTTCAAGAAAACATTGCCAATTATTACCCTTGATTGCTGAAGTGCTGCACATTTATTTTACTTGAAATCTTCAAAATATGCCTGTCATCAAGTTTTAGAAAATCAAATTACCTAAACATTTTTTGTGAGCCCTCTACCATATGTATTTTCCCCTGCAATCTGTGTTTCATGAATAGCATGCCCTAATTTTGGCCAAGACAAATGAAACCATTTTTCCATTGCTGTGATACGTGATTATCATGTTTCTGTTGTCTTGCTTGCCTACTGCCTCTATTAGTATCTACAGACATTAAAATTTGCCATCCGTACCTCACTAATACTGTATTTCTACATGACTGGGCTTACTTTTATGAGTGATTTCCTTTTGAATATGGCTATCTGATGTAATCAATCTGCCCATACAGCAAGCTGCTATGGCGACTATGTCAACATTTTATGATGCAATACATCTTATTGACGAACAATGGGATATGGGGCTAGATATAGACGGCATGACCTATGAGGTATGGAGCAGATGACCAACTCACAATAGTTTCTTGCAGACACTTTCACGGGTTTACATGTATGTAACTGATAAAACGTGGTCCTGCTCTCCTGCAGGAGCTTCTAGCATTGCAAGAACAGATTGGAGATGTCAATACCGGTTTGCCAGAAAGGTACATCTGTCAAAATCTGAGGGTACATTGGTATGTTGTTCCCAGGGCAGCTCGCGGGTCCGATCAGTCTGTGGAGAAGGATGCTTGCATTATATGCCAGGTATTATCCCTTGCACATTCTATCTCTTGTGTTCATAACACCACTAGGTCTTAATTTCTAAGTTTTGTACTGTACTAAAAATTAACCTGACAATATTTACATAGTAATAATATTGTAGCTCCTTATCCTTTTTAGAAGCAGCTCATTTACCTAGAACAGTCAATACACCCCTTTGTCAGGATCGACGGCTAGATTAACCAGATATGCAGTTTTTGCTGTCAATGCCCGTCTCTGGTTTCTAAAGCGCGTTTGTTCCGTGTCTTTGCAGGAGGAGTTTGAGGCGAGAGACCTTGTAGGAGCCCTCGACTGCGGTCACAAGTACCATGAGGTGTGCATCAGGCAGTGGCTGATGGTGAAGAACTTATGCCCCATCTGCAAGGCAACAGCTCTGCCAGCAGAGTGAAGCAGCGGGTGTCCGCCGCGCCAATAAATCATTTGCCGCAGCAGTGACTGAGATGATTCAGCTCAGTTTCTTGTACATAAGAGATGTTGGATGATTTGTGTTATTTACCTGTAATTTCCTGTTCGGTTTGTTGTGGACATAGCCTGCCCCAAAACTGTATAGCCAGAATGCATGGTTTCATTTCCTAGACTGCTCTTAGACCCCCCATGGTGCCTGAACTTCTCTCATCATGGCTTTCCTAGATTGTCTGCCCCTTTTATCTATTTGTACATTGTAATTAAACCTATATATTTCCCTTTGCCAAAAATCAGAGTTGAGAACTCAAATGGTTCTTTCTTCTGGATGTTCTATATGGTTTTCTTGGTTTTGCAGTTTCGGTTTGCACGGGTGTTTGGTTAGGCTTAACTTTGGCTTTTGGAGTTTGGTTTATATAACTCAAAAAAGCATCTATTTTTATGCTCTTGGCTTTGGCTTTTGACTGGATATACTGTTACATGATGGTATAAGCCAAAAGCAGAAAAATATACTATGTTTTTTTGGATTATAAACCAAAAATAGTCTAGCAATAGTTTTTGGCTTTTAACTGTAGTTTTCATGATGGGAGTCTGCAAAAATATTTGGTACAGTAACAGTTTTACCATGACAAATCCCCTGAACGAAATGGAACTGTGTAAACAAGCAGACTCAGGAATACACAGATCCAAGACGTAGAAAACATCCCAAGGAAAGGCCTGTAAGAAATTCGCGATAACCTCACTCACACTTTCAAATCCCTAAACTATACCAGCAAAGGCTGTAGTCCTGAACGAATCAAATGTATCAAACATGGCAAAATGAACACTGGGATATGGTTGATGGCGCATGAATACAAACGAGGACTATGACTGCAATAACATAGTGCCCTCCCCTACAGTATAAGATGCCAATGCCCACAATCTTGAGCTAAGAGGAACAACAGTTGGATTTCTTCACCGCGGAGACGTCGTCCTTGGAGCCGACGTTGATGGTCTTGCCCTTGGGGGGCGCGGCGGGGTCGTCGCCGATGTCGAGGGCCTTCTTGCTCACCACACGGTAGATCTGGGAGAGCACCTCGGTGAAGGCGTCCTCGACGTTCATCGCCTCGAGGGCGGACGTCTCCATGAAGAAGGTGTTCTCGCGCTCGGCAAAGGCCTTGGCGTCCTCGGACGGGACGACCCTGAGGTGGCGCAGGTCGGCCTTGTTCCCCACGAGCATGATCACGATGTTGGCGTCCGTGTGGTCCTTGAGCTCCCTCAGCCACCTCTCGACGTTCTCGAAGGTGACGTGCCTCGTGACGTCGTAGACCACCAGGGCGCCGACCGCCCCGCGGTAGTACGCGCTCGTGATCGCCCGGTACCTGCGGACGCAGCGCAAACCGACGATCAGTCGCCGGCGCGGGTAACAGCTGAACAGCAAATGGGCATGTATCATGTATGGTCGCTCTCATTGATGAACATGGGCAGTTAAATTAGTCGCTCTCAATTAAAAGGTTCCTGCGTCTAATCGACCTCTGATTACAAATTGTTCAGCACAGGAGTTGTAATTGATGGCTACAAGAGTTCCAAGCATGTTCAGCACAGGATTGCATGTACAGTCAGTCTATATCAGGGTCAGCTCCTGGCCCTACACAATCTTCAGCTGCAACAGCGCATTGCTAAAAATGTGATACCCTGAACCTGAAGCATGTCAGGCTGCTCAGCCATGGAAAGCTATGTATGGATCGAGGCAATGCCAAATCAAATCTCAACATTCAGTGAAGCATTTCAACCGAACGCAGCAGCGTGTGCTGCTGCTGGCCTGCAGCATCATCCAAGAATCGCCGACGACAAGGGGCCATGAGATCCACATGCCACACCAGCTGCTGTAACGAGGAATGGATCTGGGGGTTGGAATGGGGGTCGGGTTTACCTCTCCTGGCCGGCGGTGTCCCAGATCTGGGCCTTGACGACCTTGTCGTCGACGTGGATGCTGCGGGTGGCGAACTCGACGCCGATGGTGGACTTGGACTCGAGGCTGAACTCGTTGCGGGTGAAGCGGGTGAGCAGGTTGGACTTGCCCACCCCGGAGTCCCCGATCAGCACCACCTTGAACAGGTAGTCGTAGTCGTCCTCCGCCCTGTACGCCATCTCCCTTTCCTCCGGCCGCCTTCTTCCTCGTCGGCGGCGGGCTCTTCCTTGCTGCTGCTACTGCTTCTCGTTGGCTGCGGCTGGATAGATCGTATCACGGCCGGGGTGGTTGTGGCTTCCGCTCCGCTCCGTTAGTCGGCCGCACGCCGCGCCAGCCGCCAGCGACCTGACGCGACGTGCCTGGGCCCAAGGAATGAGAAATGCGGGCCCGGTCCAGCCCATACGGGATGGATGGGCCTGGGCTGCCCTCACTCGGTTCACTTCACACGGCAAGCCCAGGAGCCAGTCACACTCAAAAAGAAAAGAAAAAAGAGCCGGCCACACTCCACTCCACTCCACTGACGGCAGCGGCAGCATGAGCGGCGCGGCGCGGACGGCGCGGCGACCCCAGCTACGGCACCGGGACGACGGCGCTGCTCTCTCTGGTATCCGGCTCCCCCTCATCCTCGCGCCTCTTCCGCATTCCTCTCCCGCTCGGAGCCAGGGGTTTTGGGGCCGGGATGACCTGGGGTGCGCCCGCCGTGCCTCTGGCCATGCGGCGCTTACGGCAGATCGACGCCTGCTCCGGCGATGGGGCGCCTCTGATCTCGGGCCTCCTCTCTTGATCGCGCGGGGTGTGCGTCTGGGGTTCCGTCCGTCCGTCGCGGCTCCCGCCGCGTTCGCGAGCCGTGCGCGCCAGGTGTTCGACGCATTGCCTCTGCGCAACCAAATGCTGCTGCCGTGCCGTGCAGTCATTCTTCTCGATGTGTTTGGTTGGACGGTTGGTGTTCGGTGAAAGGGCAGTGGTCGCTGATGATGTTGTTTCTTTCCGCTCGCAGGGCCGATGATGGCGGCGGAGAAGAAACCGCACTCGCAGCCGGCGCTGTCGTGGTCGTCCATCCCGCTCGACCTGGCCGGCCTGGTGCTCCGCCTGCTCCCCACGTACGCCGACCGCGCCCGCTTCGCCGCGGTGTGCCCACAGTGGCGTGCCGCCGCGAGGCGGCAGCAGCAGCAGCTGCCCCCGCCACTGCCACTGCTCGCGCTGCCGGACGGCACCTTCTACAGCCTACCGTATACCAAGCCCTTCCGCTTCCCTGGCTGCGGCTTTGCTGGGTATCAGAGTGCCTGTGGCAACTGGCTCGTCTTCCCCCGTGACGACGGCTGCTTTTTGGTTGACCCCTTCTCTAGGGAGACAGTGACGCTCCCTGCTCTCTCCAGCGTCCGGCTTCGGCCTCCAAATGCAGTCGCTAAATGGTCAGAGGACGGCACGGTGAAATATGCGGACCCTTACACTACATGGATGCACATCAATACATCTGAGAAGCTACACATAAGTAAGCTAATCCTGTGCTCACCAAATCTCGTTGCAGCACTAGTCGGCATCGGATACACCAGTCAGATTCTCATGTGCCTGCCAGGGGCCTTGTCGTGGTCAGTACGCGCCTACGATCGGTGCAAGCGCTTCGAAGACATGTCATTTTACCAGGGAAAGCTCTACGCCGTTGCCAATGACGAGAACCTTCTTGTGGTTAACATCAGCCAGGACCAAAGCACCGGCGATCCGCAGGTCTCTCGGATTGGACAAGTCATCGAGGGTGAGCCATGGTATCCAGTTGTGTTCGCTGACAACACTATACCCTGCAAGAAGCTCTACCTGGTTGAAGGGCATGGGGCGTTGCTGATGGTTCGGAGGGTGATTTGGTGCAAGGTACCTGGACCTGGAATGCGCGGCAAAGTTGTTGCCAGAGAGAGCAGCTTTGAGGTTTTTGAGGCTGACTTTGAGCATTCACGGTGGGTCAAGGTGTCGGCTTTGGGGGGTTTGATGTTTCTAGGGCGAAGGTGCTCCAGGGTTTTGTCCTTGTCTCAGTTTCGGATCCTCGATGATCACATCTTTTTCTTGGATGATGATGAGGAGAATCTTGTGGAGTATGGCTATGACAAGGAGAACACTTCTTTCGGCACCTATGACATAAGATCTGACAGAGTCCGTTCTGTTCATCGAGATATTTCCTGGAAGCGTGGCGATGAGATGCGTCTGGCAGCATGGCTCTTCCCACGGGACTGAAGCGGAGGTGTTATACTGTTATCCCTATGCAGGCTGCTTCTGGGTTATCTGACCGTGCCATAGCTGTTGTTGTTCAGTGGGTTTTTTGCAAGCTGCTCACATGTTACCTATCTGACCGTGGTATGTATGGTAGTTGATGTGGTCTTCAGTGGAACCCATGCAAGCCATGAAGTGCATTAGTAGTAATTTATCTGAGCTAGGTTACTCTGTTAGGCCTCCTTTGGTTTGGAGGAATTATGTAGGAATTCCATGTGATAGGATTTCTATAGGAAAAATTCTTTCAGAGCCCTTTGGTTCATAGGAATAGAGTCCTATTCCTATGGAGGAATTCTTCCTATCCTCCACATTTTATAGGAAAACAAACATTAGCCTAGACTCAACGGAAAAAATCCTATGATGTAAACCAAAGAGCATCTCCTTTCCAATTCCTAGTCATAGGATTTGAGATGCATGTCATCTCATTTCCTATGACTTTTCTATTCCTATGATTTCCTTACCCTATGAACCAAAGGAGGCCTAGTGCCTGTGTATTAGTACTTGTCTGAACTAGTAATTGTGGTGGTTGACATGCAAGCTGTTAACTACGGCGGTTTTCAACTGGTACCGTGGTTGTTGCCTGTGCCTACGAAAAAACTCAAAATGCATAACTTCTTCTCTGTATCTTTGACATGGTGGCCTCTTATATCTGAACTAGGTTACTCTGTTAGTTACAGTCTTATACTGGTACTCTGAACTAATTTATGGTCGTTAATGTGAAGCTGTTAACTGCATTGGTCTTCAACTGGTAGCTCTGATTGTTGTTGTGCGTATGGAAGATGTTTAAAACGCATAACTGCTTATATGTATCATTGGTGTCCTGGTCTTTTTTCTATTCTGTGATGATTTGGCACGGTGGTGTGTGACTCCCTGTAGTGGTAGATTTGTTTTTAGCTGAAGTAGCTGTGATGATCCTTACGCAGTTGTGCTGTTAGTGTGGCTTGAACACATATTTCAGCAACTTTTTCATGTATCGAGCCTTTTTTTTCTGTGAAAGCAATCATTAGATGGTAGGATATGTTCGTAGATAATTTATTTTGTATGGAATATTTTTAATTGTTAAGAATACTGTAAAGCTGCAAGAACATTTTATGGTCCTTTTATCGTTTTTGAAACATATTTCAAAACAATTGTACAAGATATTTGTTGGAAAACTTATTATTATGTTAACTATTAATTTATCAACCACAGTCTATAAATTATTTATTTATTTAACATTAATAACAGTCAATCAATGAAAACTTAATCTTGTCTTCCAACCCACAGCATGGCTAAAGAAGGGGTCTAACACACCCAACATCTAATAGGGGTTTCCTAATGAAGAGTTTTTTTTTTGGCAAAAGGATCGCATGATCCATTTGAAAACGACATTGAGTCATTTGCACGTGAGATTTAAACAAATTTGGCTGACTAAAGGAAAATCCTGCACGCACCTAATTGAGTACACTTTGTTTGAAAAGTAAAATCATCTGCGCACCCGCTCCATTTGCTGAATATTTCCTTTAATATGCCTTTTTTCTCCATCTTCTCTCAGTCTGTTTTTCTTTTGTCTATTCTCTTTCCATCATTTGTTTATCTGTCATCTTCTTTAAATTGCTCCTTTCATTTTTCTTGGCCTTTGCATATACATAAGGCGTTCATGTTTGTTTTACAAAATGTTGAGGTGATAGCTGTTGGCTGGTCGGGTTCAAAAATAATAATTGTTTACTGGTGGTTGGTCTGTACCAAAATTGAACTGCAAAAACGTCTTGTTTTGGTAAGGAGGGAGTAACAATTTGTGTGTTTCTTAAATACATAAACATATTTCGTAGATGGTATAACGTCACAATATTTTTTCCTATACAAACATGAAAATTCGCCGGAATAATGTATACCTATTCTTTTTTCATGGACCCTGGGCATATTAGAGACATGTTTTAGAATTTCATGTAACAGTTTATTTTTCACGCACGCACGCACACACAGACGTATTTGTTCAAAATTTATTGCATAAATATGGGGAAAATATATTGAAATCAATCTCGAAGTTGCCAAGCGCCAACTGAAATCGTATTGTTCCTCTCTGAACAGGAGAAGCGGGAACTCATTTTCTTATGCTGACCGGGCTTTTTTTCAGTGAGTGAGCGTGCGGCCCATACGGCTTGGCTTGGCCTGGGCCTGGGCCTGCGTATCCACAGCCTCTTGGACTGATACTATTATCTAAAAATAAATAAAAAAAAATTGGACTGATACCAGGTTCGGGCAGCCACACACTCCACTCCACTCCACTGTCCACTCCACTCCGCACCACAGCCACACACTCCACACTCCACTCCAGCTCCGGCGCGCACGGCAGCTCCGGCAGCGGGACGGCGCTGGTATCTCAGGTACCCGCCTCTCCCTTTCTCTTCACGGGCCTTCCTTCTTCCTCCCATGCTCGCTCGGGATTTGGGTCCCGCTGCCCAATCCGGCCGCTTCCGCTGGCAATGCACGCCAGATGTTCGACGCATTGCCGCCTCGCCGGAGAATGCTCCCGTTCCGTGGTTCTCATCGGTGTTCTTGTCTCGTTTGCGACGTCGGAGAATGAGGCGGCGTTCGCTGATGCCGTTGCTTGCTTGTTTCCAAGGGTTGATGGCGGCAGAGAAGAAACCCCACCTGCAGCCGCCGGCGCTGTCGTGGTCGTCCATCCCGCTGGAGCTGGCCGGCCTGGTGCTCGGCCTGCTCCCCGCGCAGGCCGACCGCGCCCGCTTCGCCGCGGTGTGCCCGCAGTGGCGTGCCGCCGCGAGGCAGCAGCAGCGGCTGCCCTCGCCGCTGCCGCTGATCGCGCTCCCCGACGGCACCTTCTACAGCCTCCCCTATACCAAGCCCTTCCGTTTCCCTGGCTGCGGCTTCGCCGGCTACCAGAGCGCCTGCGGCAGCTGGCTCGTCTTCCCCCGCGACGACGGCTGCTTCCTGGTCGACCCCTTCTCCAGGGAAACGGTGACGCTCCCTCCTCTCTCCAGCGTCCGGCTCCGGCCTCCGAATGCAGTCGCGAAATGGTCGTATGAGCATGGGGCAAAACTGGCCGACCCTTACCTCACATGGATGCATGTGAAGGACTCGGAAGAGCTGCATATCAGTAAGCTAGTCCTGTGCTCGAAGAATCTTGTTGCTGCCCTCGTCGGCATTGGATATACCAGTCAGATTCTGATGTGCCAGCCAGGGGCCTTGTCGTGGTCGGTACGCGCGTACGATCGGTGCAAGGGGTTTGAAGACATGGCATTCTACCGGGGCAAGCTCTACGCCCTCACCAAAGACGAGAACCTTCTTATGGTGAACATCAGCCAGGACCATAGCACCGGTGATCCACAGGTTTCTCGATTTGGACAAGTCATCAAGGGTGATCCATGGTTTTCATACGTGTTCGGCACCACCACCATGCTCTGCAAGAAGCTCTACCTGGTTGAATCCTGTGGGGCAATGCTGATGGTACGCAGGACGATTTTCTGCCGGGTTCCTGATGACGGTGGAGCTGTTGCTGGACCAAGCGCGTTCGAGGTTTTCAAGGCTGACTTTGAGCATTCAGGATGGGTCAAGGTGTCGACGGTGGGGGCTGACCAGGTGTTGTTTCTAGGGCGAAGGTGCTCCAGGTCATTGCCCTTCTCTCAGTATGGGGTCCCGGGTGATCACATCTTGTTTTTGGACGATGATGAGAAAAATCGTACGGAGTATGGCTATGCCGATGAGAACACTTCTTACGGCACCTATGCGATGGGATCCGGCAGGTACCGTTCTGTTCATCCAGACATTTCCTGGAAGCGTGGCGATGAAATGCATCTGGCAGCATGGCTCTTCCCTCATGATTGAAGCACTGTTATTTCTATGCAAGCTGTTACCAGGCTATCTGACCGTGCTATTATAGGCTATCTGACCGTGCTATAGATGTTGTTCAGTGGTTATTTTGCAAGCTGCTACCAGGTTATCTGACCATGCTATAGATGTTGTTGTTCAGTGGTTATTTTGCAAGCTGCTCACATGTTATCTATCTGACCGTGGTATGTATGGTGGTTGGTGTGGTGTTCAGTGGAAACCATGCAAGACATGAAATGCATTAGTACTCCCTCCGTTCCTAAATATAAGTCTTTTTAGAGATTACACTATGGACTACATATGAAGCAAAATGAATGAATCTACACTCTAAATTATGTCTATATACATCCGTATGTAGTTTATAGTAGAATCTCTAAAAAGACTTATATTTAGGAACGGAGGGAGTAGTATTTATCTGTACTATAGGTTATTCTGTTAGTTGCCATGCATCAGTAATTCTCTGAACTAATTATGGTGGTTACTATGCAAGCTGTTGATGGTGCCGGCTTTCAACTGGTACTATCTTTACTTTTATCAGAAATGCATTGTAGTATTTTCTTCTTCAATTTTTCGATGATTTGGCATGGTGGACTCTGACCTCCTGTAGTGGTAGATTTCCTTTGTGCTCAAGTAGATATCTTGTGGTGGGCCTTGTACAGTTTTGTGGTCTGAACACCTATTTCGAGAACTTTTTCAAGCACAGGACATCTTTTGCTGTCTACACAGTTACTATTAGACAGTGGAACATGTTCCTAGACAATATTTTGTACCATTGAATATTTTTATTTGTTAAAAAAATTTCTAAAAGTCGCGACAAATTTTATTGCCATGCATATTTCAAATAATACTGAAACATATTTCAATACAGCCATACGAAATCTTTTCTGGAAATTTTATGATTATGAATATATTTTTATCAAACCCAAGTTATGAAATATTTATGTGTTGAAAACTGTAATAGTCAAGATCTTGGCCTCCATCCCATGGCATTACTAAAGAAGAGATCTAGCACACCAATCATGAAAGGAGATTCCTAATGCAAAGTGGACTTTTGGCTCTCAGGATAAACTGATCCATGACGGAAATAAACAGTACAAAAATAAATCTGAGAGTGAGTCTTGTACCAGCAAATTTGGTGATTTGCAGTATGCATGAAAAATATATACTACTCCCTCTGTTCCAAAATATTTGTCTTTCTAGAGATTTCAACAAGTGACTAAATACGGAGCAAAATGAGTGAATCTACACTCTAAAATATGTCTATATACATCCGTATGTGGTAGTCCATTTGAAACAAATATTTTGGAACGGAGGGAGTACTAATGAGCTACAATTGCGTTTTCAAATTTGAAAACGTGTTTTGGTTCATTATTTCCCCACAGTTCAAAAAATCAGTTGCAATTTGAAAACAATATTGAGTCATTTGCATGGGGGTTTTGCTTTGAATTTTGGGTGAGTATAACATTAAAAAAAAGGAATACTCTTTGCTCACCCCTTCCATTTGCTAGGTCACCCAACTACTCCTGGCCATCTCAGGCCCGGCCCTGTTGGCCCACCCAGGCCCGGCCCTAAAATCCAGGGCCTAGGCCCGATGGGCTTGCCCATGGGCCGGGCTTGGGCCTGAGTTTTAAGCCCACCAGTAGGACCTGGACGGGCTTGGGCTTGGCATATTGGCATTTTAAGGAAGAGGCCTGGCCCACGGCCCTAAGCCCTAAGGGCCTTTTAGGGCTTTTTACCAGATGGGTCGGGCTTGGGCTTGAAAAGTAGGCCCAATGATAGGGCTTGGGAGGGCCGGGGCCTTAGTTTTCTACCGTGGGCTTTTTTAGGCCCGGCCCAAGCCTGGCCTGGCCCGGCCCATGGCCAGATATACACCCAACAAACATTTTCGTTTTGTTTTCCTTTCATTTTTATTTCCTTTTCTCTCTTTTTTATTTTTTAATTATTTTATTGTAATATTACATCTCTTCTCTTTTCATTATTTGTTTATCATTTTCTTTAAATTTTATTTCTTTGATGTTTTTGTCCTTTGCCTATATGTAAGCCGTTGATGTTTGCTTTACAAAAGTTTCAGGCGATAGCCTTTTATTGGGCGATTTCTAAAATAAATTGTTTATTTGTGACTAGATCGGTACAGCTTTCTTCTGATAGAAGTATGTGTTGTTTTGTTATAAGAGGTCAAATCAAGACGAAGGAGTGTAACCCATTATTCTTTTTGAAACTACCAAGTTGCATGTTTCTTAAATAGATAAACATATTTCGTAGACTAACACTTCAATAAAAAAAAATCTATACAGAACATTAATTTTCGTATACCTAAATATTTTTCCATAGACCGTCAGCATATTAGAAACTGTTTTAGGATATTTGTGAACATTTTCTTTCACATGCCAAGCATTTGTTCCAATTAATTCATATAAATATGCTTTTTGAATTGGCCTCCATTTTGAAGCTACATTGCCGACTGAAAACGAAGTTATTTCTCTCGTAAAAACGAGAAGGCGGGAACCTCTTTTTATTTTGTTTTCCAGTGAGCGGGCATGTGGCCCATACGGCTCGGGTGGGCCTGGGCTGTACGTATCCACGCCACTAAAAAAAAAGGCTGTACGTATCCACTTGGCACGGCCCCAGCCACATTCCACTCACTCCATTCTGCACGCCAGCGACAGCAGCCGCAGCGCGGCGGGGACGGCAACGCGACCCCATCTCCGGCACCGGGACGGCGACCGTCTCACTGGTACCCGCCACTCCTTCTCCTCGCGAGCGTTCCTTCTCTCCCCTTGCTCTCTCTGGGGGGGTTTTGGATCTCGCTCCCTGCTCCCGCCGCGTCAGCTGGCAATGCGCGCAAGGTGTTCGGCGCTTTGCCTCAGCCCGGGCAAAAATGTTGCTGTGCCGTCATTCTTCGCTGATGCTGTTTCTTGTTTGCACTGTAGGACCGATGGCAGCAGAGAACAATCGGCACTGGAAGCCACCGTCGTCGTGGTCAGCCCTCCCGCTGGAACTGGCAGGCCTGGTGCTCCGCTTGCTCCCCGCATACGCCGACCGCGCCCGGTTCGCCGCGGTGTGCCCACAGTGGCGTGCCGCAGCCAGGCAGAAGCTGACGCCCCCTCCACTGCCGCTGCTCGCGCTCCCTGACGGCACCTTCTACAGCCTCCCCTACGGCGAGCTCTTCCGCTTCCCCGGCTGCGGCTTTGCTGGGTACAAGAGCGCCTGCGGCAGCTGGCTTGTCTTCCCCCGCGACGATGGGTGCTTCCTTGTCAACCCTTTCTCCAGGGCCACCGTGACGCTCCCTGCTCTCTCGAGCGTCCGACTCCGGCCTCCAAATGCAGTCACTAAGTGGTCAGATGTGGGAAAGGCGAAATGTGCCGAACCTTTCTGCACATGGATGCATATCAATGATTCAGAGGAGCTGCACATAATTAAGCTGCTCCTGTGCTCGCCAAACCTCGTTGCTGCACTGGTCGGTGTTGAATACACCAGTCAGATCCTAATGTGCCAGCCAGGGGCCTTGTCGTGGTCGGTACGTGCATGCGATGAGTGTAAGGATTTTGAAGACATGGCATTCTACCAGGGAAAGCTCTATGCCATCACCGATGATGAGGACCTCCTTGTGGTGAACGTCAGCAGTGACCAAAGCACCGGCGATCCACAGGTTTCTCGGGTTGGAAGGGTCATCAAGGCCAAGGGTGACCATTGCTACAAGGGGGACCTCAGTGTCTACCATGTTGTGTGTCGAGAGAACTCTGTACCCGTCATGCCCGTCAAGAAGGTCTATCTGGTTGAATCGTGTGGCGCGTTGCTGATGGTACGCAGGAAGATTTGGTGCCAGGCTCCTAGACCTGGAGTGACCAGTAAAATTGTTGCTGGAAAGAGCGAGTTTGAGGTATTCAAGGCTGACTTTGAGCATTCACGGTGGATCAAGGTGTCGACCGTGGGGGATGACCAGGTTCTGTTTGTAGGGCGAAGGTGCTCCAGGGCTCTGTCTGCGTCTCGGTATGGCTTACTGGGCAATCGCATCTTCTTTTTGGATGACGATGACGAGCATCGCGTGGACTACTTCTACGACAAGGAGAACACGTCTTGCAGCTCCTATGACATGAGACTCGGCGATGTCTCTTCCCCTCATCCAATGATTTCCTGGAAGCGCCGCAAAGAGATGCGTCTGGCAGCATGGCTATTCCCCCAGGACTGAATTGAAGGTGCTATATTGTTGTTGGCTTGTTGTTATACAAGCTACTCCCATGTTTATCTAACCATGCTGTAGATGTTGGTGTCCATCCTTTATTTTGCAAGCTGCTCACAGGTTATCTATCTGACTGTGGTAAACATGGCGGTTCATTATGGTGTTCGGAGGTCCCATACAAGCCGTGAAATGCCTTAGTGGAGAGTATTTAACTTTCTTATGCCATAGTTGCCATGTATCAGTGATTGTCTGAATTTATTATGGTGGTTACTATGCAAGCTGTTAACTGCATCGGTTTTCAACCTGCACAGTTCAGTGGTTCTCCTACAAGCCGCAAAATGATTAGCACTAGTATCTATCTGAGCTTTGTTACTACTCCCTCCGTCCTAAAATTCATGTCTTAAATTTGTTTAAATATGGATGTATCTAGTTACATTTTAGTGTTAGATACATCCGTATCTAAACAAATGTAAGACAAGAATTTTGGGACGGAGGGAGTACTTGTTAAGTGCCTTTAGTCAGTGTTTTGTCTGAACTTATGATGGTGGAGTACTTACTACTACCAGTCAGAAGTTTTTCAATAGTACTGTGGTTGTTGCTATGCCTCTGAATGATCTTAAACTGCATCACTGTATCTTTGGCTTGTTGATTTATTTTTTCTTTTGCGTTGTTTTGGCAACTAACTCTGAATTGGTAGATTTGTTTGTGCTCGAGTTGCTGCTCTCTTGTGATGGTATTTAACTTGCAATGGACATTGTTCAGTTGTGCTGCTAGTGTGGTTTGACTGAATTCGGAGATTCACAGTTAATTTCTTGGTCCCTGGTCGAAGGCAACATGAATTGAAGTTGCTATGCGGGATAAGCTGGGAAGCCATTTAAAAAGCTACTATTTAATAGATCTAATTAACCAGCTTGCAAAGGAATGAACAAGGTGTTTCAGTTCTTCCGTTCCATCTACTCCTAAAACACTTCTTTTACAGGTACTCCTAAAACACTTGACGCAATTCCAATACAAAGGAGGGCGCACTAACATGTCATTTATCTGGTTTTGCCTTTTGATTGTGATTTTCTGAGAACAAAATAAAATTTAGCATGTACTAGTTTTTAATATTGAAATCAGTTGAAGTTGAGTGAACATTTATTTAACATAGTGAATATTTTATTTTGACCAAACGTGAATATTGCCCGTAGAAGTGGAAGATATCCCCAAATATTATTCAGGTACAATTTTTATTGGTTGAAACACTTCACAAAGTTACGAGAACATTTTATCTTCGATGCATAATTAAAAAGTTATATAGTGAAACATATTATTTAAAACAATAGCAAAAATAATTCCTAAAACTATATTATATGAGTTGAAAAATTATATTTAATGCAACATTGGGGAAATTATATTTTGGGGCATCCGTTTTGAAAAATATTAGCTTAGGTATGGACACAGGCAGCCTAGCTGACGGCCTGAGCCCAAAATCACGATGGTCAGGCCAGCCTTGGGCTCCATGCCCAAATACCTAAAACTGGCATTTAAATTTTTTACAAAATAATGTATTTGTATATCTTGTAAAATATTTCGGGACTATGTAACGATGCCGGGTTTTTCCAATATGAAGCTCACTGTGTCAAAGTTCCGGAGAAATGCACATGTCTCGTGTGCTATGTGTTGGAAATATGAGCAATTTACCGAATGATTTTATTAACAGAAATAGTAGATAAAACATGACTAAAATAGCAAATATAAAGCAAGTCATGCAATCTGACAGAGAGAAGGTAAACATCGTCTGCATATATGAACTTGAGGTAAACACATCTAGAACAGTCACTAGATGAAGTTGCTTATACGACATAGAACCTAACATACGTAGGACAGAAACTAGAGCCAAGAACTGTAGCAGGACTTCTAACAGAAAGGAGAAGAACACGTACGGCACAGCAGCAGCAGAAGCGCTGGGCTTGGGGTCGGTGTCCTCGCCTGCCATGTCGTCGAGGAGGTCGTGGACGTCGGGGAAGAAGTCGTCGTCGGGGAAGTAGTCGTCGGCGACCGGATCGTCCGTGATGAATCAGCCAGTAGTCGCGCAGAGCGCTCCCCAAAAACCTTATCACCCTTCTCCCGTACAGGACTCAAAGAGTGCGGTTTCGGAGGCCTACTGTCCCGACCTGCGGTGCACGCCGCAAGTCGGGATGGAGAGGATCGTAGCAGCAGCGCAGTGCTCAGGAACCGGTGGCGAGAGGAAGAAGTAGTTCTGGTGCTTCTTGCTGAGAGGAGCGACCTCCCTTTTATAGGCGCAAGAGAAGGAGGCGAGAGGGCAGCACCGGGAGCTGAAGGGACCGAGGGAGATGAAACGAACAGACAGCAGCCGAAGGGTGCAGCGTTCGCATTTAATCTCCACTACAACAAAACTTTCCATCTCCCGAGTGACCTTTCGTATACCCGTAGTGCGTGGCAAAAATTTAGACATCGGCTCGGCTCATTCCCGCAACCCGCGGCGCGGCGCGGCGCGGCGTGACGAGGCGGGCGGCGGAGGAGGAGCGCGCGTGGATGTCCATCTTGTTCTCATGCTCATACAAGTGGGGAAAGAACCCCCCTTATAAGGAGGTCCAAGTCCCACTAAACTAGCAATGTGGGACTAAACTTTTAGTAGTATCCCTTGCCTTGCATAAATGGGCTAAGTGGGCCTCTAGGATTTATTAGGAATTTCTGAAATAGTTATTGGGCTGCCCAAAATAGACTAAATTCCAGCAATCCCCCACCAGATCCCAGAGGCACACAGAAATTTGCCTTTGGTTCCAAAATACTGTTTTATATACCGGTACTGCAGTGGAGACTGTTAAGTTGAACTTCCACCTAGAACTCTATGCTACACTAGTAAGCAACTTGAACAGTGGACTGGGCCTTGAACTGCAAGTTTTGTGCGAATCTAGCTTCACATAAAGCCTTGACCGATACGTGGCTACCATGGGTCTTCCCCGCGGGTGGAGCTTATGCGTCATACTCCGTGACCTTTCATGAGTTTACTAGAGAGAACCCTACTCTCATAGATTGCGACGTTTGACAATCAGACTCATATAGGTGTATTCTTCAAAAGATGTTCTGCAGGATAACATCTCTGCTTAAATAAGCCACTTAAAACACATTAAGATATACATCAACCTGCCATGCAGATTAGCAGAGTATTGCATCTTCATGGAGTGGTATTGAGAATAGTAGGGATACTCTCCTCTCAGTTGACCAACAGCTTGTCTTCCACATCTAATTCACGGGATCTCCGATCACAAAGAATAGGTTACCACTGTGAACAACTCATATTGTGGGTCTCATACCCATCTCCCTCGATGCATTATCTATCACATTACGCGATAGACCCTTAGTAAAAGGATCTGCCAGATTTTTAGACGTTTGGATATAATCCAACGCAATAACTCCGGAGTTTTTCATTTTCATGACAGACTTTAACCTTCTCTGAACATGTCTTGATGACTTCATGTTATCCTTTGAACTGCTTACTTTCGTGATCACAGTTTGATTGTCGCAGTTCATAAGGACACCCGGTACAGGTTTCTCAACAACCGGCAAGTCATTCAAGAGTCGGCGAAGCCAATCTTCTTCGACCGTAGCTGTATCTAGTGCTGTGAGTTCTGCTTCCATAGTTGACCTCGTTAAGATGGTCTGCTTGCAAGACTTCCAAGAAACAGCGCCACCTCCATGAGTGAATACATAACCGCTTGTGGCCTTTATCTCATCAGCATCTGAGATCCAGTTTGAGTCACTATACCATTCAAGCACCTTTGGATGCCCAGTGTAGTGAATTCCATAATTCGCAGTGCCTTTCAAATAACGCAAAACTCTCTCTAGAGCTTTCCAATGCACATCTCCTGGTTTTGAAACAAACCGACTCAGTTTGCTAACAGCAAAAGAGATGTCAGGTCTTGTAGCACTTGCTAAGTACATAAGCGAGCCAATAATCTGAGAATACTTCAATTAATCTCTAGCAATTCTTCGATTCTTTCGAAGCAGCACGCTAGCATCATATGGTGTTGGAGAGGGCTTGCAGTCACTATAGCCAAAGCGACTCAAGATCTTTTCCACATAGTGAGATTGAAGCAATGTAATCCCACCATCATCATCTCTCAACAACTTGATGTTCAGAATGACATCAGCCACTCCTAAATTCTTCATCTCAAAACAGTGAGATAGGAAATCCTTGACCTCCTTAATAACATTCAGATTTGTTCCGAAAATTAGTATGTCATCAACATACAAGCAAAGCATAACTCCCTCGCCCCCACCATGGCGATAGTACACACATTTGTCAGCTTCGTTCACAACAAAGCCTGCAGCTGTTAAAGTTCTTTCAAACTTCTCATGCCACTGTTTGGGTGCTTGCTTGAGTCCATACAAGGACTTCAACAACTTGCACACTTTCCCTTCCTGACCATCTACTACAAACTCATCTGGTTGTTCCATATAAATTTCCTCATCCAACTCTCCATTTAGGAAAGCAGTCTTAACATCCATTTGATGAACGAGAAGACCATGTGAGGCAGCTAGTGAAAGTAGAACTCGAATAGTGGTCAGTCGAGCCACAGGTGAGTAAGTATCAAAGAAATCTTCACCTTCCTTTTGGGTATAACCCTTAGCCACGAGCCGAGCCTTGTATTTTTCAATAGTACCATCAGGCCTAAGCTTCTTCTTGAATACCCATTTGCATCCTATAGGTTTGCACCCATAAGGACGATCAGTTATCTCCCAAGTTTCATTCGCCAAGATGGAATCCATCTCGCTACGAAGTGCTTCCTTCCAGTAGTCAGCATCTTCAGATGCATAGGCCTCTGAAATAGAACTGGGAGTGTCATCTATGAGATACACAAGAAAATCATCACCAAAGGACTTTGCAGTCCTCTGTCTCTTGCTCCTAATAGGAACTTCATTGTTCTCCTCCACAGGACTTTCAAAGTGTTCCATCAAAATGGCAGGTTCGGTAATTGTAACTGGTTCCTGATTCGATGAACTAGGCATCTCCTGATTAGATGAGGTAGCCATATCCTTCATGGGAAAGATATCTTCAAAGAAAGTCGCATCATTCGACTCCATGATCGTACCGACATGCATATCAGGTACCTCAGATTTTACAACCAAGAATCTATAGCCAATGCTATGAAAAGCATATCCCAAGAAAACACAATCCACAGTCTTTGGTCCAAGTTTCCGCTTCTTTGGAATTGGAACATTGACTTTCGCCAAACAACCCCATGTTCGCAGATAAGAGAGTTTTAACCTTTTCTGCTCCCACTCCTCGAATGGAGTTATCTCTTTGTTCTTTATGGGGACTCGATTTAGGACATGACACGCTGTCAATATCGCCTCCGCCCACCATGCCTTGGAGAGACCCGATGTGTCTAACATGGCGTTAAGCAAATCAGTTAGAGTACGGTTCTTTCTTTCGACCACCCCATTTGACTGAGGTGAGTAGGGAGGCGTCCTCTCATGGATTATACCATGTTCCGCACAAAAAGCATCAAATTCATTGGAAAAATACTCTCCACCACGGTCGGACCTAAGCCTCTTGATTTTCCGATCAAGTTGGTTTTCCACTTCAGCTTTATAGATCTTGAAAAAGTTCAAAGCCTCATCCTTAGATTTCAGAAGATACACACAGCAGTATCTAGTGGAGTCGTCAATTAACAACATGAAATATTTCTTTTCACCTTTTGTCAAAACACCATTCATTTCACATAGATCTGAATGTATAAGTTCTAGTGGTGCAAGATTTCTCGTCTCCGCGGTCACGTGAGATTTACGAGGTTGCTTAGCTTGCACACACACTTGACACTTAGATCCCTTGACAGTGGTGAAACTAGGGATTAAGTTCAACTTCGCTAGTCGCGACATGCAACCAAAGTTAACATGACAGAGTCGTGAATGCCACACATTTGATTCACTATTGTTGCAAATATGATTAACAACTTTATTGCAAACGTCTGATATGGATAAACGAAACAGGCCTCCTGACTCATAGCCTTTCCCAACAAAGGTTCCATACTTGGATATTACAAATTTATTCGACTCAAAGACAAGCTTATAGCCATCTCTACACAGAAGAGATCCACTAACAAGATTTTTATTGATGGAGGGGACATAATGCACGTTCTTCAGCCGCACGATCTTCCCCGAAGTAAACTTCAGATCAACCGTGCCAACACCACGAATAGAAGCACTTGAACCGTTGCCCATCAGCACGGCTGAAGTCCCTGCGGTCTGATAAGACAAAAACATGGAAATATCACCGCATACATGCACATTAGCACCCGTGTCAATCAACCAATCAGGAGAATGACATACTGAAAGAATAGTGGGAAATATACCATACCCAGCATCCTTCATGTCAGTATCTCCAATGACAACATTAGCGGTCTTGCCGCTTTTCCCAGGATGACGCTTGTCATAGCGATTAGGGCAACTAGGAGCCCAATGATCAGGATCTCCACACACATGACAAGCACCTTTCTTCTTGCCATTCTTCTTCTTGAAGTTCGTGTGTTGCACAGCCTTGTTCTTTCCATCAAACTTTGCTTTACCATCAAACTCGCCCTTGTTTTTGAACTTGTGGGGCTGGAAGTTCTGCTTCTGTACCACATTGGCACTAGATCCTCCCTCAATACCTCGAGCACGTGTGTCCTTTGCTCTCGCCTTTTCTTCCACATCAAGAGTACCAATGAGATCCAAAACGGAAAACTCCTATCTCTTGTGCTTCAGTAAGGTAGCAAAGTTCTTCCATGAAGGAGGAAGCTTAGTAATGATACCCCTGGCAACAAACTTGTCCGGTAGTATGCAATTGAAGTGCTCAAGTTCTCTAGCGAATGACTGTATCTCATGAGCCTGCTCAACCACGGAGCGCTCTTCAGTCATCCTGTAATCATAGAATTGCTCCATGATATACAGCTCAGTGCCGGCATCCGAGACCCCAAACTTGGCCTCGAGTGCATCCCACATATCTTTTCCATTGTTAATTGACGCATAAGCATCAACTATATTCTCACCAAGAACACTCAAGAGAGCAGCCTTAAACAGAGTATCCATTTTCTGAAAAGCTTGTGCCTGTTGGGCATCTTGCTCTCCTTCAGGTTTGCCAAGAGTGGCGTCATAACAGCTCATGGTCTGAAACCATAAGACTGCTCTCACGCGCCACCTCTTATAGTGGATACCCTCAAACATAGGAGGTCTCATGGAAGCAGCAAAACCACTTGGGGTAAATTGCCTATAATAAGATTTTTGGATTGTTGGAAATATGAGCAATTTACCGAATGATTTTATTAATAGAAATAGTAGATAAAACATGACTAAAATAGCAAATATAAAGCAAGTCATGCAATTTGATAGAGAGAAGGTAAACATCGTCTGCATATATGAACTTGAGGTAAACACATCTAGAACAGTCACTAGATGAAGTTGCTTATACGACATAGAACCTAACATACGTAGGACAGAAACTAGAGCCAAGAACTGTAGCAGGACTTCTAACAGAAAGGAGAAGAACACGTACGGCACAGCAGCAGCAGAAGCGCTGGACTTGGGGTCGGTGTCCTCGCCTGCCATGTCGTCGAGGAGGTCGTGGAGGTCGGGGAAGAAGTCGTCGTCGGGGAAGTAGTCGTCGGCGACCGGATCGTCCGTGATGAATCATCCAGTAGTCGCGTAGAGCGCTCCCCAAAAACCTTATCACCCTTCTCCCGTACAGGACTCAAAGAGTGCGGTTTCAGAGGCCTACTGTCCCGACCTGCGGTGCACGCCGCAAGCCGGGATGGAGAAGATCGTAGCAGCAGCGCAGTGCTCAGGAACCGGTGGCGAGAGGAAGTAGTTCTAGTGCTTCTTGCTGAGAGGAGCGACCTCCCTTTTATAGGCGCAAGAGAAGAAGGCGAGAGGGCAGCGCCTGGAGCTGAAGGGACCGAGGGAGATGAAACGAACAGACAGCAGCCGAAGGGTGCAGCGTTCGCATTTAATCTCCACTACAGCAAAACTTTCCACCTTTCGTATACCGTAGTGCATGGCAAAAATTTAGACATCGGCTTGGCTCATTCCCGCAACCCGCGGCGAGGCGGGCGGCGGAGGAGGAGCGCGGGTGGATGTCCCTCTTGTTCTCATGCTCATACAAGTGGGAAAAGAACCCCCCTTATAAGGAGGTCCAACTCCCACTAAACTAGCAATGTGGGACTAAACTTTTAGTAGTATCCCTTGCCTTGCACAAATGAGCTAAGTGGGCCTTTAGGATTTATTAGGAATTTCTGAAATAGTTATTGGGCTGCCCAAAATAGACTAAATTCCAGCACTATGGACCAGACCCATTCCGTTTTCTTTCAATGGGTTTGTTCCATTTTATGCGGCTTTTCATTGGCTTCCTCCATTATTATTTTCTTTCAGGTTTCTCTCTAGTACCCTTTTCTTTTCTTTCTTTTGGTTTCATATTGGTCCTCCTGTGGTTTTTTCTTTCTGTGTTTTCCTCTATTTTTTATTTTACTTTTTTCAAATTCATGAGCATTCTTTCATTTATAAATCATGATTTTTTTAAAAATAACATCATTTTTTGAAATTCAAGAGTAGCTTTAAAACTACCTAATATTTTTTAAATAAATGAACTTTTTAAAATCGGATGACCACTTTTACAAAATTTGTGAACTTTTTAAGAAAATCACAAATTCATATTAAATATGAGAATTAATCAAGATTAACCAATATTTTGGTAAATTCGTGAGTATATTTTTAGAATAAATAATATATCTAAATTTTTTGAATAAAAATCCAAATAGAAGAAAAACCAATCAAAAAGGAAAAGAAAGAGAAAAAATAGCTGAAAATGGGAAGTGTATGCATGTAAAGCACATAGCTGGTGGAAGCCTAACTAGGCTGGGGGAAAATTATATGAGACCAGGCCTCACGGTTAGCAGGAGAGCAACTAGTCCTTGCCGGATCCTCCCAAGGGCCCTTTAGTGGGATGAGAGCTGCACATGTCGTATGCTGGGCATTTTCTTAGGATTTTGTTTTTTAATTTCCAGTACGAGTTTTCCGGTTTTACATGTTTTTTTTCCTTTTTAGGCTTTTTGGTTTCATCCAGTCTTCATTAGGTTTGGGAGAAAAACAAATTTAAAAAAATACATTTTTTTTGCTTCTATGAGAAGCGCAGATTTATTTCTTGTAGAGGCACATACTTATGCTTCGTCTAAAGGAAAAAAACATGTTTTTTTTCTTTCACAAGAAAGACAAATTTGCTTCTTGTGTAGATGCATCTTTGCTTCCGCAATAAGCACAGATTTGCTTCTCTGCATGAACTGTTTTGGTTTGCTTCTGCGCTGTGCTTCTTGGAAAGAAAAAAAACACGTCTTTTTTTTTTGCTTTCACGAGAACTCGTGAAGGCATAAATTTGCTTCCGCGTTGTGCTTCTTGGAAAGGAGAAATGCTTCTTTTTTTGCTTCCATGAGAAGCACAGATTTGCTTCTCGTGAGAGGCATAATTGTGTTTCTCGGAAAGGGAAAAAATGCTTCCGTGTCTGGCTTTTTTTCTTCCGGTTTTTTCGTGAAAAAAGGTTCGTCCAAATCTATTAGGTCATGTACAGTGGTTGATAAGATAATCTTATCTTAAGTTTTGCATGTAGTTTAAAGATGACAATAAAAACACGTTTGCAATGGGTTATCTCTTAGCCTTATACTCTATAACTAGTTATTCCTAAAAACATGGTAAGACATATTATACTAAAAGATCATCTCTTAAGTAAGAGAAGGTAAGCATTTTCTTACGATTTCTCTCTCCTCCACGTCAACACTTATACTATGTGACACCTTTAGGATAACACCATTGAACATGCCCTTAAAATGGGATCTAGTTTTGAAGATATTGTGCGTGAAATCTAACAATAACAATGGTTCGGGATTTAGACGCATAGTTCAAGAGATAAAAGCGTTCAACGAATCTATGAAAAGAGGGTGTGTCACGTGTCAACTTTTGAAGGTGGGAGTAATTTTCGCGGATGTGAAAGCTTTTTTTTTTTTGAGGGAAAGATGTGAAAGCTTTTAAAGCAGAGACATAGTTCTACATGGGCCGGCCCGTTCCTACACGGGCTACAAGCGGCGCTATAAGCGGAACACGCTCTACCCTGGCCGTTCCCCGTTCGAAATCCGAAAATCCAACCTCGATCGCAGTCGCAGCAGCAGCGACTCGAAATCCGAAATGTCCGCGCCGCCCGTGTAACTCGCGCACGAATGTAGCCAAGAAATACTCCATCTGCATTAACTACTCCTTCCTGGTTTCAAATTTTCATCTTCCTCCCAATCCAACCTCTATCCGTCCCAGGCAGTAGCGGAGCAGAGGTGGGCGTACAGCCAGGAGAGGGGAGGGGAGCGGACCAGAGGTGGGTGGCCGGCCGGCCGGCGATCGAGATGAACGTGTGCTTCCGTGGCGGCGCCGGCGACAGCAGGGCCGCCAGGTCCATCAGGGGCTTGGCCAAGAACGTACGTACCCACCGTGCCCGCAGGCGCGCATTGGTGCTGCTCGCCTGCTGATTAGTTTGTCTCCCACTCTTGTGTTGCTTTCAGATGAAGGCCATGTCTCTCAAGGCGAAGGCGGCCGGGGGCGCCGGTCATGCGCGGCGGAGGCAGCGGAGGGAGGCAGACCCCCGTGAGCGCCACAAGGATGGTTCAGGGGCGACGTCGGCCAAGATCGCGCCGGCGCAGCCGCAGGACGATCGCCGCCATGATCATCTGCTGCACACGGAGGAGGACTGCGACAAGTGCTGCTCCCCTTCGCTGGACGCCGACGACGATGCGGCTGAAAAGGGCGACGACGGCGCCGACGAGTGGGTGGCGGAGCCGGAGCCGGGCGTGCTGATGACGCTGGCGCCGCGCCCCGACGGCACCAACCGCCTCCGGAAGGTGCGGTTCAGGGACGAGCTGTTCGACGACTGGGCGGCGCAGAGCTGGTGGGCGTACAACCACGACCGCATCGTCGAGCTCTACAGCCTTGTCAACCAGTCCGACGGCGACGGCAACGACGACGCACCTGTCACCCCGTGCCAGTCCGACTCGGACGAAGAAGAACCGCTGCCGGTATGCACTTAATCGATCATATGCTTGATTCGATTCGATCGACTGAATTGCAATGCTTGTGTTGTGGTGGATTTGGTTGGCACAGGATGCGACGGCGGCCAGCGAGCCGTCCAGCGGGAGCAGGTCGAGCGGCACGGCGGGGTCGCCGATACTGGGCCTGGTCACCGCGCCCGACACCATCAGAGCATGCAAAACGCCACCACCAACAACAATGACGACGACGACACCTAAAGCTGTGGCGCCGGCGGCCCGACACGAGGACGGGGAGGAGGAGGGCGACATGAGCGACCACCAGGAGAGGAACACGCCGTGGACGGAGTGGGTCGAGGAGTACGAGCCCGGCGTGTTCATCACCGTCCGGGCCTACCCCGACCACCCCCTACAGCTCCGGCACGTCGAACTCAGGTACCAATTAATGTACTACTCGATCACCTAGTAGGTATTGGGCTGGCAATGAATGAATGGATGAATTGGTGTTGCATTGCTTGCATTGCAGCCGTGACAAGTTCGGCGAGGTAAAGGCGAGGGTGTGGTGGCAGGAGAACAAGGACAGGCTGCGCAGCTTCTACTCCTTCTGAAGCCGCCCGCATCCGTGTCTTCGGTCTGGTTACAGATAAACATACTATGCTCATAATCAGCATTGCAAAGGGAATAATGGAATTATAGTAGTATATGGTACTGCACTAAAGAAGGATACATAAAAATACAGTACATCTTCTAATTTTATTTATTTATTTGCGGGAAACCTAATACTTGCTCCCAATACTTGGCGAAATTATGTCTGCAATTCATGTAATCTTCTTCAGTTGTAGTAGTACTTACATTAGTTCTCCCTTCCTATCGATCCACTAGTGATGTGCATAGAGTTTCTTTTCTGGGTGTGGCTAGGTCTCAGTCAACTGAGATTTAACCAAGTCTCAGTCGCAAGTCTCAGTCAACTGATATAACGACGTGCAAGAGAGAAAAAGGAAAAACTGAAAAGAAAATTTTGCATGGATCTTAATGTAAGATCTCATGGATATAGCACTGACGGAGACTTGATAAGGCAAGCCATGGCATAAATTCTGTCCACACTCTTGTTCGCCCAGGTTCAGAGTTTCAGACACAGTGCACAGAGTTTCAGGGCATACATACGGTCACTGTTAAAGTGAGTCGCTGGCCAAGCTACACGTAGCTCTATCTACGATGCCTATGCAAAATACCCAACACATTCGGATTGCCCCGGGCATCGCTGATAGCATGCTTTGGTCTTGGAGTTGGAGGTGGACATCGTCAGGATCCTAGAGCATCTTCTCTTCAAGGGCTATTCAACGAATGTGTAGGCTAAATGTTTGCCGATACGAGTTCGGATGTGTTCATGAATCCCCGAATTGATAATCCGATACAAGTTCTCTTGGATCAACGAATTCTACCAAGTAGTCTATGATATTAGAGCTAGGCTACAATCGACTTGGAGAAGAAGAAGATGACTCGATCCACGGAATGCGCTATAAAGGAAAGGTATTATGTGCGGTAAAGAAATGGTCAGTTAACAGAAGCGAGGTGAAAGTAAGCTTCTTCAGTTAACTGTAGCTCTAACGGTCGAGTAAAAGCGGAGTCCATCGTCGCCGTGAGCTATTGATCTCTTCACACGTCAATCAAAGGTTCTCTTCCTCCTTTGAACCTTCAGAGAGCTCGGTGTTGATTGTTGAACTATTCGAAGAGATTCAGTTTTGTCAGGTTCAGAACATCAGAGTCCTGACAATTGCCCCTTGCTGAAGACGATCCTTGCCCACAAGGATGACAAGGAGGAAACCATGAGCGAGTGCTTGCATTGAAAAATTCTGGGAACGTGTACTTGATGGAATCAACAACGTCCCAGGTAGCCTCTTCGAGTGACATGTTCAGCCACTGAACCAGCTCCTGTGTAACCCAATTTTGGGTGTCTAGGAACAAGTCTTGTGTCTAGTACCATGATTGGTGCCACTTTGATCTTGCCATGTGACTCAACCAGAGGAAGTCCTCGAGCTGTAACAGCCAGGACCTGAGTGTTTCCTTAACTGACTGATGTGAAAGCATCATGTATCTGTGTAGTGTCAGGTAATTGTAGTTTGTATACTTCGCAAAAAAAAAAAAAAAAGAAGAAGAAGAGAGAGGCAATTGTAGTTTGTATGCTCTAGTACTCACCTTTTGTAAAAGCCTGAAGGTTCCATAGAGTTTTGTTGCAAGTTCCAGTCCTATTCTTATACCAAATGCCGCCAATCAGTATGGTTGCATTTTTAATAAACCATGTCACCAACTTCATATGTTACGTCAGTCCTTTTCACATTCACATGCTTTTTCATTCTAGCTTGATCTTCTAACAAATTGTGTTGTAATTGTTGATGTATGTTTTTTTTCCTTCTATAAAAATGTTCTAGCCTAACTGTACACTGGACCAGGAACATATACTTCATTTATAAGAGGAGGAGGCAATCCATATAAAAACTGAAACGGGGTGAACTTGGTGGTTGTGTGGTAGGTGGTGTTGCACCACCACTCAACAAATGACAACCATGAACACTTTTTAGGCTCAGCAAAAAACCATACTTCTCAAATAAGCCTCTATCTTTGGTTCATCCTCTCAGTCTGGCCATCTGTTTGAGGGTGATGTGTGGAACTCATATTTAAAGCAACATTCAAATATTTGAAAATGGTTCGCCAAAAAATGCTGGTGAAAGTCATGTCCCGATTGGTCACAGTTGACACTGGCATGCCATGTGATTTGACAGTGTTGTCTATATATGTTTGTACCACATACACATAGTTGAGGTCTGAGGAAGACATGAATTCAAAGCCTCTCAAGTCATATAGCTGTGAGGAAGTGAAATACGCCCTTTTTCAGATGTTCCCGACTAAAGCATCGTGCCTGATGGTTATCCTGTGCATCCCTTTCGTTGACATTGGGACATCTGCGGTGCTGAAGTTTCGAGGTTCTCCGAATTTTTTGAGGTGAAGAAAGTCTCGAGAGCATCAATCAGACCATTCTTGCCAATCAGTCTTTGTAAAATTTTACATAAGATTGCGTCGAAGGTTGTCTCCAATCGTCTGAAGCTTATCCTTCTTGAGATTATTTCTGAGGAGCAATCTGCTTTTGTTCCAAGTTGTCTTATCACTGACAATATTACCTCAGCTTATGAATGTCTTCATTTTATGAAGAGCAACAAAGTGAAGAAAAATACTAAAATAGATTACATGCTCTCAAATTGGATATGATGAAGGTATATGATCGTGTTGAGTGGGAGTATCTTGAGGCTATAATGACCAAGTTGGGGTTTGCACCCACATGGATATCTTTGGTTAATGGCAATAAACTTGAAGAGTTTAAGCCTTCTTGAGGAATCCATCAGGGCCAGGGGGTAGTATTTCTCCGTATGTGTTCTTAATAGCAGCGGAAGGTCTTTCGTGCCTCCTAAAAAGGAAAAGTGAGTCATTGCACCTCAATCTATTAAAGTTGCTCAATCAACGCCACCGGTAAGCCACTTGCTCTTTGCGGATGGCAGACTTCTGTTTTCACGATCAGTAGGTTTCATGGGAAGAAATGCAAAACCAAAGTTTTGGCCGTCTAGGGTTCAGAGATATTGAATTGTTTAACCTTGCTCTATTAGCTCGCCAAGCATGGTATATATTGCACGACCCAAAATCTCTTAGTGCCCAGATTCTCAAGGCTTGGTGTTTAACCTTGATAGAGTTCTTGGAATCCTAGGTGGGTATCTTTCCATCACAGATATGACCGTTTATTCTTGATGGAAGAATCGGCGATGGAAACAGTACGGAAGTTTGGAGGCATAACTGACTCCTGAGGGATTATAACATGAGACCAATAGCTAGCATTTCGAATAACCCACCGCGGCTGGTTAGCAAACTGATCATCCCAAATTTGGCATCATGGAATCGTGAAATGGCCTTACAACATTTCATTGCCATCAACGCCGAGCTAATTCTATCTGTCCTGTTGTGTACCCGTCATATGGACAATTTCTAGTCTTGGAATTTCGAGAAGAAGGACATTTTTAGTACATACGGAATGCTAGCGGTCACAAACACCAGCGCGAGGCATGTTTAGAGGAGCAGGTTGATACTTCAAGTACTAATAGAGATTAGGGAAGTTCGAGCATGTCCCTTCAAAGTTGAAAATTTTCTTATGGCCTTTGGCTCGGCAGTCCCTACCCATGGATGACCTCCTACACCCTCGCAACATTTCACCAGTAAGCAATTGCGGCTTATGCAGGCGAAAGATTCTTGGGAACACTCCTTGATGGATTGCACCATATCTTTGTGTGTCTAGGCTCTTGCAAATCAAGACTTGGTGGAGTCGATGAAACAAACTAGTGATTAAATACTAAATGTTGGATTTTCTTTCTGATGGATTCTCTGCCACACGTAGATTTTCTGGTCACTCTATGGGCCATTTGGCCTGCGAGCAGGCCCTGCATGAGCATGAATTTCAAAGTCCCAAGCAACACACATGTTTGTTAGATCATCCAAGCCCCAAACCTAGCCTCGACTGCAAGGTTCTCGAAACTCTTGTCATCAGACACTTAGATTCCTCCTATTCCTGCTATTACTAAGATTCGAGTAGATGGAGCAATCTCTCGATCATCATATTAGATCTTTCAATGTTATGTGCAAGGATTCAACATGACATTATCTTGGATCTTCGGCTATGGTGTGCCCAGGAGTTGTTGATCCATCTGGTGCTTGAACCTATGGCGTGTCGGGACGGTAGACATGGCAGATGATTTATTGCTATCCCGTCAATGATATCAGGTGGATTGCAAGGGAACATCTTTCGGGAAAAGAAATGGTCGACATCATTTCATTCTTGTTTCTTCATCTTTTAAAAAAGACTTAATTTTATGGCTAAATACATCGATGCATCCCCGCATAAATAAAAATAAAATACATCGATGCAAAAAAATAAAACAAATACACTGGTCTTTCTGTAGGATCCTTCAACCTCCTCTTGCCTTCGTGTTTTATAGAAGAAGAAAAAAACAATAACACCCGACACTCCACTGACGGCAGCGGCGCGGCGGCCAGCCCACCGCGAATCGACCACAGCTCCGGCACCGGGAGGACGGCGCTGCTCTCTCCGGTACCCGAATCCTCCCTTCTCCTGACACCTCTTCCGCTTTTCTCGCTCGCTCGGAGGGGCATGGAAGCTGGAGCCTTGGCCCTTGGGTGTTCCTCCCCACGCCCGCCGTGGTCGTCCGGCCATCAGGCGCTTACGGCAGATCGACGCCTGCTCCGGCAACGGGACGGCGCTGCTCTCTGGCGCCATCCTCTTCCTCTCTTGCTAGCCCCGGTTCTTGGTTTGGGTTTCCGTCTCGGCTCCCGCCGCGTCCGCTGGGCATGCGCGCCAGCCGTTCGACGCATTGCCTCTGCGCTGGGGGTGGTGCTGTGCCGTGTTTCTTCTCGTTGTGTTCTGTTGGATGGTTGATGTTCGATGAAAGGGCAGCGGTCGCTGATGATGTTGTTTCTTTGCACTTGCAGGGACGATGGCGGCAGAGGAGATATCACACTGGCAGCCGGTGCGGTCATGGTCGTCCATCCCGCTCGACCTGGCCGGCATGGTGCTCCGCCTGCTCCACTCGTACGCCAACCGCGCCCGCTTCGCCGCGGTGTGGTTCGCTCGTGGAGGTAATGCTGTGGCCTGTGGGGTTTGGGTTTCTGTCCCGGGCTCCGGATGCGTTCGCTTTCTATGAGCGCCAGGTGTTCGACGCATTGCCACTTCGCGAGGGAAATGCTGCCGCGCCGTGATTCTTCTTGGTGTGTCTGCAATGTTGGAAAGCGAGGCAACGTTCACTCATGCCGTTGATTCTTTGTTTTGCAGGGACGGTGGTGGCACAGAAGAAACCCAATTTGCAGCCGCCGGCGCTGTCGTGGTCGTCCATCCCGCTCGACCTGGCTGGCCTGGTGCTCCGCCTGCTCCCCGCGCACGCCGACCGTGCCCGCTTCGCGTCAGTGTGCCCGCAGTGGCGTGCCGCCGCGAGGCAGCAGCTGCTGCCACCGCCACTGCCGCTGCTTGCGCTCCCTGATGGCACCTTCTACAGCCTCCCCTATACCAAGCCCTTCCGTTTCCCTGGCTGCGGCTTCGCCGGGTACCAGAGTGCCTGCGGCAGCTGGCTTGTCTTCCCCCGCGACGACGGGTGCTTCCTGGTTGATCCCTTCTCTAGGGAAACAGTGACGCTCCCTCCTCTCTCCAGCGTCCGACTCCGGCCTCCAAATGCAGTCGCTAAATGGTCGTATGAGCATGGGGCAAAAGTAGCTGACCCTTATGTCACATGGATGCATATGAAGGACTCAGACAAGCTGCACATAAGTAAGCTAGTCGTGTGCTCACCAAATCTTGTTGCTGCCCTTGTCGGCATTGGATACACCAGTCAGATTCTAATGTGCCAGCCAGGGGCCTTGTCGTGGTCAGTACGTGCGTACGATCGGTGCAAGAGGTTTGAAGACATGTCATTCTACCAGGGCAAGCTCTACGCCCTCACCAAAGGCAAGAACCTTCTTGTGGTGAACATCAGCGACGACCATAGCACCGGGGATCCACAGGTTTCTCGTATTGGACAAGCCATCAAGGGTGATCCATGGTATTCAATTGCGTTCACCAACAACACTATGCTCTGCAAGAAGCTCTACCTGGTTGAATCCTGTGGGGCACTGCTGATGGTACGCAGGACGATTGTGTGCCGGGTTCCTGAACCTGGGCTGTATAGTGAAGCTGTTGCTGGATGGAGTGCGTTTGAGGTTTTCAAGGCTGACTTTGAGCATTCGCGGTGGGTCAGTGTGTCTACCGTGGGGGCTAACCAGGTGTTGTTTCTAGGGCGAAGGTGCTCCAGGGCTGTGTCCTTGTCTCCGTATGGGGTCCTGGGTGCAGGTGATCAGATCTCGTTCTTGGATGATGATGAGGAAAATCGTATGGAGTATGGGTATGGCTATGACAAGGAGAACGCTTCTTTTGGCACCTATGACATAAGATCTGGCGGGTTCAGTTCTGTTCACCCAAAGATTTCATGGAAGCGTGGCGATGAAATGCGTCTGGCAGCATGGCTCTTCCCTCATGACTGAACTGCTGTTATTTCTATGCAAGCTGCTACCAGGTTATCAGACCGTGCTATAGATGTTATTGTTCAGTGGTTATTTTGCAAGCTGCTCATATGTTATCTATCTTACCATGGTATGTATGGTAGTTACTGGTTGGTATGGTGTTCAGTGAACCCATTCAAGCCATGAAATGCATTAGCAGTACTGGTATGGTTATCAGCACTAATGCCTGAACTCATTACGGTGGTTACTATTCAACTTGTTAACTGCATCGGTTTTCAACTAGTACCGTGGTTGTTTCTGTGCCTACAAATATGGTCTGTTTTACATGAACTAGGTTACTCTGTTAGCTGCAGAGCATCAGTAATCGTCTGAAGTAATTATGGTTGTTACTGTCTAAATTGTTATTGCATTGGTTTTCAGCTAGTGCCGTGGTTGTTGTGCATATGGAAGATTTGCGATGTTTTTGGCATGGTGGCCTCTGACTCCCTATAGTGGTAGATTTGCTTTGTGCTCAAGTAGATATCTTGTGATGAGCCTTGTGCAGCTGTGTGATTTGAACACATATGTCAGGATTTTTTTCAAGTATGGAACATTTTTTGCTGTCTACACGGTTATGTATTAGACAGTGGAACATGTTTATAGATAATATTTTGAATTGAATATCTTTATTTGACATTTGCATTCGAAAACAATACTGAGTCATTTGCATGAGATTTGCTTTTAATTTTTCGGTGAGTACAATATGTTTTCTAAAAAGAAAATCCTCTGCCCTCACTCCCCTTCTGCGTTTGCTGGGTTACCCAATAATCATTTTTGTTTTGGTCTTTTACTTTCCTTTCTATTCCCTCTTCTCTCTTTTTTGTACTTTTATTTTTATATTTTTTATATCTCTTATCTTGTATTTATTTGTTTATCATCTTCTTTTAATTATATTTTGTATGTTTCTTGCCTTTTGCTTATACATAAGCCGTTGATGTTTACTTTACAAAATGTTTCAGGTGATAGTTTCTTATTGGGTGATTTAAAAAATAATTTGTTTATTGATGAATTGATCAATATAGGTTTTTTTAATAGAAGTATGTGTTGTTTGGTCAAAAGAGGTAAAATCAGCATAGTGTAACTTCTATAAAAAAAAGGCATGACGGAGAAGATAAACACATTTATTTATTTTGCGGGAGAAGATAAACATATTTCATAGACTAACACTTAAACAAAACAAAAAATCCATATGGAATATTAATGCTTGTATGCCTAAATATATCTTTCCAGACCTTCAGCATATTAGAACCATTTTTCACGACCGAATTTGTTGCAATTATATTATATAAATATGATAAAGATATTTTCTCTCACACACGATGTGGAAGTGCTAACTATATATATTTGGTGTACATGGGGTTCTTTTTTGCGCGTGAAAAACTTGTATTACTCAACTCATAGAATTACAACCAACAACAGCTAGCTGGACAGTTTCCTCACGACCAGAACCTAACCATGTCTATTCGCAAAAAAAAAAAGAACCTAACCATGTCATGGTTCTACCTCTGGTACGAGCAATAATTGCTAAACTGTCACTAACCCTATTTTGGGATCGAGAAATATGAGTACTACAAGATTCACGAAGACTCAAAAGATGTCTAATTTCTGTAACTAAAGAAGAATAAATCGAGAGCAGCGTTTTGGCTCCCGAGCTCATATGCTCCTGCTGTCTGTACCATTCAATAGAGCCTCGTGATCTGAGCCAAATTCCATTTTGTGGGAATACGCACAGTGTATACGCAGAGGAATACATGATGACCTGACATGTACCAGGTACAGAAGGCCCAACTGTCAGCCCCTCAGCACCCACCCCGTCCCCTCTCTCTCTGGAATAATTGGCGAATTTGGTGACAGATCTGAGCGTCTGGTGCCCGTCCTTGTCGCGTGCAGCCATTGTCCGCTAAGTCAAAGCAAGGTTATCTTCTTTGGCTTCAGGCGTCAAGACTCGCATACGGCATGCTAGACGGCAGCGCAACACCGACGTCTGACGATATCAATCAGTGGCGGCTGCTAACTGCCCTGTAACCCGGGATGTACCACAACGAGGCTTGGAGAATGGAGCGCAGCCGCGCAGTGCGTGAGCCTGGTAGCAATAAATGAACGTGGGGCATGGATGGGCAGTCATTTACCAAAAATTGAAAAGATTCATATACGGGAGTGAATACATGCAACTTCTCCAATCTCGAGGATGACTGACGGCATAGATATCAAGAGTAGCTGAGCTCGGGCTCCAAATTGGATATCCCTATAAATATTTACTTTTTACTACAAAATAATAATTTGTTAAAAACATTTATGAGGTCTACTTAGGCAACTTGCTGCCTTTGGCCAAACCTTTGCAAGATTTTTAACAATGTGTCGACATTTTTGTTGGGCTAATTTGTGGATTGTTTTGATCTTTAGAATTTTTCGTCGCTACTAGGATACAAAGGGGTTTACAGTTCCACGGATAATTGCTCAAACTTTTCTACCTCATTTGGATTTTCTGTCTTGCACCACCTGATCATGCACGTCATCCAACATCTCACTTATATTCTCACTACCTTTGATTTTTCTCGTTCTCATCTTATGGATTTCATTCATCTTCCTGTCCACCCAGTACATGTCGTTGTCAGCATCTCGCTCATCGTGAGCATGACATGTGCCACTGTCATCTTCGGTATCGTCATGGCCCGCCAGATCCTCACCATGTGATGTCCAACATGTATAACCATCAGTAAAAAAAACCTCTTCACCAAATGATATTGAAATTTCATCTTTTGTTCTTACCATTCACGTGTTGTCACATCTACGACATGGACAACACATCCTTCGTTTGCCGAAGAAACCGTTCCAACTTTTCGACGAAATCACCACTCGCCCTATTCTCATACATTCATCTTCAAACCATCTACTGAATCTTGGCTGCCTCCTTATTCAGGATGGGTAAAACTGAATACCGATGGCTCATTTTCTGAAGAGGGCTCTGCCGGAGCGGGTATGGTGCTCAGGGACAAAATGGGCAATATTGTTTTCTTGGCATGTAGGGAATTGTTTTTATGTAGAGATGCTCTTGAAGCGGAGTTGTGTGCATGCATGGAGGGTCTCTCCTTTTCTTTGCGGAGAAGTGATCTTCCTATATTCATAGAGATGGACTCAAGTGTGGCAGTAAAGCTTATTCAAGCCAAAGAAGTTGATAGATCGATTTATTCGGGATATCCAATTTGGAGCCCGAGCTCAGCTACTCTTGATATCTATGCCGTCAGTCATCCTCGAGATTGGAAAAGTTGCATGTATTCACTCCCGTATATGAATCTTTTCAATTTTTGGTAAATGACTGCCCATCCATGCCCCACGTTCATTTATTGCTACCTAACATGTCGTTCTTGACTACTTCGTGCTGGAGGCCAGACGCCAGAGGTGCTCGGACGACGTGTGTGCTGGCCACCGGCTCCGGCGGTGCTCCTGCTGACATGATGCGTGGACACGGACGCTGGCACGCTGCCGAGTGGAGGCACTCGTGCTGGGTTGTTCACCGTGACGCGAGAGACCTGCAAGGCGTGTTCCACGCTGCTAGCCGCCGCCAACGCTGTGCGAAGGCAGCACCATGTGCTCAGGCTGGAGGTCGACGGTGATGGCGAAGACATTACAGATTTACAGCTGATGCGAAGGACAGACTCGCGTGGCACATCCGCGTCGACAGTCTGCTATCGCCGATGGGCAGCTGAGTACCTGAGTTTCACCAGGCTCACGCACTGCGCGGCTGCGCTCCATTCTCCAAGCCTCGTTGTGGTACATCCCGGGTTACAGGGCAGTTAGCAGCCGCCACTGATTGATATCGTCAGACGTCGGTGTTGCGCTGCCGTCTAGCATGCCGTATGCGAGTCTTGACGCCTGAAGCCAAAGAAGATAACCGTGCTTTGACTTAGCGGACAATGGCTGCACGCGACAAGGACGGGCACCAGACGCTCAGATCTGTCACCAAATTCGCCAGTTATTCCAGAGAGAGAGAGAGGATGGGGGTGGGTGCTGAGGGGCTGACAGTTGGGCCTTCTGTACCTGGTACATGTCAGATCATCATGTATTCCTCTGCGTATACACTGTGCGTATTTCCACAAAATGGAATTTGGCTCAGATCACGAGGCTCTATTGAATGGTACAGATAGCAGGAGCAAATGAGCCCGGGAGCCAAAACACTGCTCTCCTTGTAGGGATATCCAATTTGGAGCCCGAGCTCAGCTACTCTTGATATCTATGCCATCAGTCATCCTCGAGATTGGAAAAGTTGCATGTATTCACTCGCGTATATGAATCTTTTCAATTTTTGGTAAATGACTGCCCATCCATGCCCCACGTTCATTTATTGCTACCTAACATGTCGTTCTTGACTACTTCGTGCTGGAGGCCAGACGCCAGAGGTGCTCGGACGACGTGTGTGCTGGCCACCGGCTCCGGCGGTGCTCCTGCTGACATGATGCGTGGACACGGACACTGGCACGCTGCTGAGTGGAGGCACTCGTGCTGGGTTGTTCACCGTGACGCGAGAGACCTGCAAGGCATGTTCCACGCTGCTAGCCGCCGCCGACGCTGTGCGAAGGCAGCACCATGTGCTCAGGCTGGAGGTCGACGGTGATGGCGAAGACATTACAGATTTACAGCTGATGCGAAGGACAGACTCGCGTGGCACGTCCGCGTCGACAGTCTGCTATCGCCGATGGGCAGCTGAGTACCTGAGTTTCACCAGGCTCACGCACTGCGCGGCTGCGCTTCATCCTCCAAGCCTCGTTGTGGTACATCCCGGGTTACAGGGCAGTTAGCAGCCGCCACTGATTGATATCGTCAGACGTCGGTGTTGCGCTGCCATCTAGCATGCCGTATGCGAGTCTTGACGCCTGAAGCCAAAGAAGATAACCTTGCTTTGACTTAGCGGACAATGGCTGCACGCGACAAGGACGGGCACCAGACGCTCAGATCTGTCACCAAATTCGCCAATTATTCCAGAGAGAGAGAGAGAGAGGACGGGGGTGGGTGCTGAGGGGCTGACAGTTGGGCCTTCTGTACCTGGTACATGTCAGATCATCATGTATTCCTCTGCGTATACACTGTGCGTATTCCCACAAAATGGAATTTGGCTCAGATCACGAGGCTCTATTGAATGGTACAGATAGCAGGAGCATATGAGCTCAGGAGCCAAAACGTTGCTCTCCTTGTAGGGATATCCAATTTGGAGCCCGAGCTCAGCTACTCTTGATATCTATGCCGTCAGTCATCCTCGAGATTGGAAAAGTTGCATGTATTCACTCCCGTATATGAATCTTTTCAATTTTTGGTAAATGACTGCCCATCGATGCCCCACGTTCATTTATTGCTACCTAACATGTCGTTCTTGACTACTTCGTGCTGGAGGCCAGATGCCAGAGGTGCTCGGACGACGGGTGTGCTGGCCACCGGCTCCGGCGGTGCTCCTGCTGACATGATGCGTGCACACCGACGCTGGCACGCTGCCGAGTGGAGGCACTCGTGCTGGGTTGTTCACCGTGACGCGAGAGACCTGCAAGGCGTGTTCCACGCTGCTAGCTGCCGCCGACGCTGTGCGAAGGCAGCACCATGTGCTCAGGCTGGAGGTCGACGGTGATGGCGAAGACATTACAGATTTACAGCTGATGCGAAGGACAGACTCGCGTGGCACGTCCGCGTCGACAGTCTGCTATCGCCGATGGGCAGCTGAGTACCTGAGTTTCACCAGGCTCACGCACTGCGCGGCTGCGCTCCATTCTCCAAGCCTCGTTGTGGTACATCCCGGGTTACAGGGCAGTTAGCAGCCGCCACTGATTGATATCGTCAGACGTCGGTGTTGCGCTGCCGTCTAGCATGCCGTATGCGAGTCTTGACGCCTGAAGCCAAAGAAGATAACCTTGCTTTGACTTAGCGGACAATGGCTGCACGCAACAAGGACGGGCACCAGACGCTCAGATCTGTCACGAAATTCGCCAATTATTCCAGAGAGAGAGAGAGGACGGGGGTGGGTGCTGAGGGGCTGACAGTTGGGCCTTCTGTACCTGGTACATGTCAGATCATCATGTATTCCTCTGCGTATACACTGTGCGTATTCCCACAAAATGGAATTTGGCTCAGATCACGAGGCTCTATTGAATGGTACAGATAGCAGGAGCATATGAGCTCAGGAGCCAAAACGCTGCTCTCCTTGTAGGGATATCCAATTTGGAGCCTGAGCTCAGCTACTCTTGATATCTATGCCGTCAGTCATCCTCGAGATTGGAAAAGTTGCATGTATTCACTCGCGTATATGAATCTTTTCAATTTTTGGTAAATGACTGCCCATCCATGCCCCACGTTCATTTATTGCTACCTAACATGTCGTTCTTGGCTACTTCGTGCTGGAGGCCAGACGCCAGAGGTGCTCGGACGACGTGTGTGCTGGCCACCGGCTCCGGCGGTGCTCCTGCTAACATGATGCGTGGACACTGTTGAGGAACGTTGCAGAAAATTAAAATTTTTCCTACGGTTTCACCAAGATCCATCTATGAGTTCATCTAAGCAACGAGTCATGGGAGAGAGATTGCATCTACATACCACTTGTAGATCGCGTGCGGAAGCGTTCAAGGGAACGGTGATGATGGAGTCGTACTCGCCGTGATTCAAATCACCGATGACCAAGTGCTGAACGGACAGCACCTCCGCGTTCAACACACATACGGTACGGACGACGTCTCCTCCTTCTTGATCCAGCAAGGGGGAAGGAGAGGTTGAGGAAGAAGGCTCCAGCAGCAGCACGACGGCGTGGTGTTGGGAGGCAGTACTCCGACAGGGCTTCGCCAAGCACTTAACAGAGGAGGAGAGGTGTTGGGGAGGGGAGGGGCTGCGCCTTGGATCAGGTGTTCAGCCCTCCCCTCACCCCTCTATTTATAGGGGAAGGGGGAAGGGGGCCGGCC
>NC_041381.1:671611842-671631640 GCF_002162155.2 Triticum dicoccoides
GGAGGGGGCTTGCCCCCCAAGCAAAGGGGGGCGCCCCCTTTAGGGTTCCCCCCCAACCCTAGGCGCATGGGCCCAAGGGGGGGGGGGCGCCCAGCCCTCTAGGGGCTGGTTCCCTTCCCCACGCGGCCCATGTGGCCCACCAAGAGGGGTGGCCCCTCCCGATGGACCCCCGGAACCCCTCCGGTGGCCCCGGTACAATACCGATATGCCCCCGAAACTTTCCGGTGTCCGCATGACAACTTCCCATATATAAATCTTCACCTCCAGACCCTTCCGGAACTCCTCATGACGTTCGAGATCTCATCCGGGACTCCGAACAACATTCGGTAATCACATAAAAGTCTTCCTAATAACCCTAGCGTCACCGAACCTTAAGTGTGTAGACCCTACGGGTTCGGGAGACATGCAGACATGACCGAGATGGCTCTCCGGTCAATAACCAACAGCGGGATATGGATACCCATGTTGGCTCCCACATGCTCCTCGATGATGTCATCGGATGAACCATGATGTCAAGGATTCAATCAACCCCGTATGCAATTCCCTTTGTCAATCGGTACATTACTTGCCCGAGACTCGATCGTCGGTATCCCAATACCTCGTTCAGTCTCGTTACCGGCAAGTCACTTTACTCGTACCATAATGCATGATCCCGTGACCAAACACTTGGTCACTTTGAGCTCATTATGATGATGCATTACCGAGTGGGCCCAGAGATACCTCTCCGTCATACGGAGTGACAAATCCCAGTCTCGATCCGTGTCAACCCAACAAACACTTTCGGAGATACCTGTAGTGCACCTTTATAGTCACCCAGTTATGTTGTGACGTTTGGTACACCCAAAGCACTCCTACGGTATCCGGGAGTTACATGATCTCATGGTCTAAGGAAGAGATACTTGACATTGGAAAAGCTCTAGCAAAACGAACTACACGATCTTGTGCTATGCCTAGGATTGGGTCTTGTCCATCACGTCATTCTCCTAATGACGTGATCCCGTTGTCAATGACATCTAATGTCCATAGTCAGGAAACCATGACTATCTGTTGACCAACGAGCTAGTCAACTAGAGGCTTACTAGGGACGTATTGTGGTCTATGTATTCACACGTGTATGACGATTTCCAGATAATACAATTATAGCATGAATAAAAGACAATTATCATGAACAAGGAAATATAATAATAATACTTTTATTATTGCCTCTAGGGCATATTTCCAACAGTCTCCCACTTGCACTAGAGTCAATAATCTAGTTACATTGTGATGAATCGAACACCCATAGAGTTCTGGTGTTGATCATGTTTTGCTCGTGAGAGAGGTTTAGTCAACGGATCTGCGACATTCAGATCCGTATGCACTTTGCAAATATCTATGTCTCCATCTTGAACATTTTCACGGATGGAGTTGAAGCGACGCTTGATGTGCCTGGTCTTCTTGTGAAACCTGGGCTCCTTGGCAAGGGCAATAGCTCCAGTGTTGTCACAGAAGAGTTTGATCGGCCCCGACGCATTGGGTATGACTCCTAGGTCGGTGATGAACTCCTTCACCCAGATTGCTTCATGCGCTGCCTCCGAGGCTGCCATGTACCTTCACATGTAGATCCCGCCATGACGCTCTACTTGCAGCTGCACCAGCTTACTGCTCCACCATTCAACATATACATGTATCCGGTTTGTGACTTAGAGTCATCCAGATCTGTGTCGAAGCTAGCATCGACGTAACCCTTTACGACGAGCTCTTCGTCACTCCATAAACGAGAAACATGTCCTTTGTCCTTTTCAGGTACTTCAGGATATTCTTGACCGCTGTCCAGTGTTCCTTGCCGGATTACTTTGGTACCTTCCTACCAAACTTACGGCAAGGTTTACATCAGGTCTGGTACACAGCATGGCATACATAATAGATCCTATGGCTGAGGCATAGGGGATGACGCTCATCTCTTCTTTATCTTTTGCCGTGGTCGGGCATTGAGCCGAGCTCAATCTCACACCTTGCAGTACAGGCAAGAACTCTTTCTTGGACTGATCCATTTTGAACTTCTTCAAAATCTTATCAAGGTATGTGCTTTGTGAAAGACCTATGAGGCGTCTCGATCTATCCCTATAGATCTTGATGCCTAATATATATGCAGCTTCTCCAAGGTCCTTCATTGAAAAACACTTATTCAAGTAGGCCTTAATGCTGTCCAAGAATTCTATATCATTTCCCATCAAAAGTATGTCATCTACATATAATATGAGAAATGCTACAGAGCTCCCACTCACTTTCTTGTAAACGCAGGCTTCTCCATAAGTCTGCATAAACCCAAACGCTTTGATCATCTCATCAAAGCGAATGTTCCAACTCCGAGATGCTTGCACCAGCCCATAAATGGATCGCTGGAGCTTGCATACTTTGTTAGCATTCTTAGGATCGACAAAACCCTCCAGCTGCATCATATACAGTTCTTCCTTAAGATGCCCGTTAAGGAATGCTGTTTTGACGTCCATCTGCCATATCTCATAATCATAGTATGCGGCAATTGCTAACATGATTCGGACGGACTTAAGCTTAGCTACGGGAGAGAAAGTCTCATCGTAGTCAATCCCTTGAACTTGCCGATAACCCTTAGCGACAAGTCGAGCTTTATAGATGGTGACATTACCATCCGCGTCCGTCTTCTTCTTAAAGATCCATTTATTTTCTATCGCTCGCCGATCATCGGGCAAGTCAGTCAAAGTCCATACTTTGTTTTCATACATGGATTCTATCTCGGATTTCATGGATTCTAGCCATTTGTTGGAATCTGGGCCCGCCATCGCTTCTTCATAGTTCGAAGGTTCACCGTTGTCTAACAACACGATTTCCAGGACAGGGTTGCCATACCACTCTGGTGTGGAACGTGTCCTTGTGGACCTACGAAGTTCAGTAGCAACTTGATCGGAAGTACCTTGATCATCATCATTAATTTCCTCTCCATTCGATGTAGGCACCACAGGAACGTTTTCCTGAGCTGCACTACCTTCCGGTTCAAGAGGTAGTACTTCATCGAGTTCTACTTTCGTCCCACTTACTCCTTTCGAGAGAAACTCTTTTTCCATAAAAGGATCCGTTCTTGGCAACAAAGATCTTGCCTTCGGATCTTAAGTAGAAGGTATACCCAATGGTTTCCTTAGGGTATCCTATGAAGACGCATTTTTCCGACTTGGGTTCGAGCTTTTCAGGTTGAAGTTTCTTGACATAAGCATCGCATCCCCAACTTTCAGAAACGTCAGCTTAGGTTTCTTCCCAAACCATAATTCATACGGTGTCTTCTCAACGGATTTAGACGGTGCCCTATTTAAAGTGAATGTAGCTGTCTCTAGAGCGTATCCCCAAAATGATAGCGGTAAATCTGTAAGAGACATCATAGATCGCACCATATCCAGTAGAGTGCGATTACGACATTCGGACACACCATTACGCTGAGGTGTTCCAGGCGGCGTGAGTTGTGAAACGATTCCACATTTTCTTAAGTGTGTACCAAATTTGTGACTTAAATATTCTCCTCCACGATCTGATCGTAAGAACTTTATCTTTCGGTCACGTTGATTCTCTACTTCATTCTGAAATTCCTTGAACTTTTCAAAGGTCTCAGACTTGTGTTTCATCAAGTAGACATACCCATATCTACTCAAGTCATCAGTGAGAGTGAGAACATAACGATATCCTCCGCGAGCCTCAATGCTCATTGGACCGCACACATCCGTATGTATGATTTCCAATAAGTTGGTTGCTCGCTCCACTGTTCCGGAGAACGGAGTCTTGGTCATTTTACCCATGAGGCATGATTCGCACGTGTCAAATGATTCATAATCGAGAGACTCTAAAAGTCCATCAGCATGGAGCTTCTTCATGCGCTTGACACCTATGTGACCAAGGCGGCAGTGCCACAAGTATGTGGGACTATCGTTATCAACTTTACATCTTTTGGTATTCACACTATGAATATGTGTAACATTATGCTCGAGATTCATTAAGAATAAACCATTAACCATCGGGGCATGACCATAAAACATATCTCTCATATAAATAGAACAACCATTATTCTCGAATTTAAATGAGTAGCCATCTCGTATCAAACGAGATCCAGATACAATGTTCATGCTCAAACTTGGCACTAAATAACAATTATTGAGGTTTACAACTAATCCCGTAGGTAAATGTAGAGGTAGCATGCCGACGGCGATCACATCGACCTTGGAACCATTCCCGACGCGCATCGTCACCTCGTCCTTCGCCAGTCTCCGCTTATTCCGCAGCTCCTGCTGTGAGTTACAAATGTGAGCAACGACACCGGTATCAAATACCCAGGAGTTACTACGAGTACTGGTAAGGTACACATAAATTACATGTATATCAAATACACCTTTAGTGTTGCCGGCCTTCTTGTCCGTTAAGTATTTGGGGCAGTTCCGCTTCTAGTGACCCTTCCCCTTGCAATAAAAGCACTCAGTCTCAGGCTTGGGTCCATTCTTTGACTTCTTCCCGGCAACTGGCTTACCGGGCGCGGCAACATCTTTGCCGTCCTTCTTGAAGTTCTTCTTACCCTTGGCCTTCTTGAACTTAGTGGTCTTATTGACCATCAACACTTGATGTTCTTTCTTGATTTCAACCTCTGCTGACTTCAGCATTGAGAATACCTCAGGAATGGTCTTTACCATCCCCTGCATATTGTAGTTCAACACAAAGCTCTTATAGCTCGGTGGGAGCGACTGAAGGATTCTGTCAATGACCACCTCTTCCAGGAGATTGATCTCCAACTGGGACAGGCGGTTGTGCAACCCAGACATTTTGAGTATTTGCTCACTGACAGAACTGTTTTCCTCCATCCTACAACTATAGAACTTGTCGGAGACTTCATATCTCTCGACCCGGGCATGAGCTTGGAAAACCATTTTCAGCTCCTCGAACATCTCATATGCTCCGTGCTTCTCAAAACGCTTTTGGAGCCCCGGTTCTAAGCTGTAAAGCATGCCGCACTGAACGAGGGAGTAATCATCAGCACGTGATTGCCAAGTGTTCATAACATCCTGGTTCTCTGGGATGGGTGCTTCACCTAGCGGTGCATCTAGGACATAATCTTTCTTGGCTGCTATGAGGATGATCCTCAGGTTCCGAACCCAGTCCGAATAGTTGCTGCCATCATCTTTCAGCTTGGTTTTCTCTAGGAACGCATTGAAGTTCATGTTGACATGAGCGTTGGCCATTTGATCTACAAGACATATTTTGCAAAAGTTTTAGACTAAGTTCATGATAATTAAGTTCATCTAATCAAATTATTTAATGAACTCCCACTCAGATTAGACATCCCTCTAGTCATCTAAGTGTTACATGATCCGAGTCGACTAGGCCGTGTTCGATCATCACGTGAGACGGACTAGTCATCATCGGTGAACATCTCCATGTTGATCGTATCTTCCATACGACTCATGTTCGTTTTGGGGAACGTAGTAATTTCAAAAAATTTCCTACGCACACGCAAGATCATGGTGATGGCATAGCAACGAGAGGGGAGAGTGTTGTCCATGTACCCTCGTAGACCGTAAGCAGAAGCGTTAGCACAACGCGGTTAATGTAGTCGTACGTCTTCACGATCCGACCGATCCAAGCACCGTACGTACGGTACCTCCGAGTTCAGCACACGTTCAGCTCGATGACGATCCCCGGGCTCCGATCCAGCAAAGCTTCGGGGATGAGTTCCGTCAGCATGACGGCATGGTGATGATGATGATGTTCTACCGGCGCAGGGCTTCGCCTAAACTCCGCGACGATATGACCGAGGTGGAATATGGTGGAGGGGGGCACCGCACACGGCTAAGGAACGATCCGTAGATCAACTTGTGTGTCATGGGGTGCCCCCCTGCCCCCGTATATAAAGGAGCCAGGGGGGAGGAGGCGGCCGGCCAAGGAGGGCGCGCCAAGGAGGGAGTCCTACTCCCACCGGGAGTAGGACTCCCTTCTTTCCTAGTTGGAATAGGAGAAGGGGGGGAAAGAGGAGGAAGAGGGGAAGGAGAGGGGGGGCGCCGCCCCCCTTCCCTTGTCCTATTCGGACTAGGAAGGGGAGGGGCGCGCGGCCCCCTCCTGCCTCCTTCCCTCTTCTCCCTCGAGGCCCATGTAGGCCCAATAATCCCCCGGGGGGTTCCGGTAACCTCCCGGTGTTCCGGTAAAATGCCGATTTCACCCAGAACGATTCCGATGTCCAAATATAGGCTTCCAATATATCAATCTTTATGTCTCGACCATTTCGAGACTCCTCGTTACGTCCGTGATCATATCCGGGACTCCGAACAAACTTCGGTACATCAAAACTTATAAACTCATAATAAAACTGTCATCGTAACGTTAAGCGTGCGGACCCTACGGGTTCGAGAACTATGTAGACATGACTTAGAACTATTCTCGGTCAATAACCAATAGCGGAACCTGGATGCCCATATTGGTTCCTACATATTCTATGAAGATCTTTATCGGTCAAACCGCATAACAACATACGTTGTTCCCTTTGTCATCGGTATGTTACTTGCCCGAGATTTGATCGTCGGTATCCAATACCTAGTTCAATCTCGTTACCGGCAAGTCTCTTTACTCGTTCCGTAATGCATCATTCCGTAACCAACTCATTTGGTCACATTGCTTGCAAGGCTTATAAAGATGTGCATTACCGAGAGGGCCCAAAGATACCTCTCCGACAATCGGAGTGACAAAACCTAATCTCGAAATACGCCAACTCAACATGTACCTTCGGAGACATCTGTAGTACTCCTTTATAATCACCCAGTTACGTTGTGACGTTTGGTAGTACCCAAAGTGTTCCTCCGGTAAACGGGAGTTGCATATTTCTCATAGTTACAGGAACATGTATAAGTCATGAAGAAAGCAATAGCAATATACTAAACGATCAAGTGCTATGCTAACGGAATGGGTCATGTCAATCACATCATTCTTCTAATGATGTGATCCCATTAATCAAATGACAACACATGTCTATGGTTAGGAAACATAACCATCTTTGATTAACGAGCTAGTCAAGTAGAGGCATACTAGTGACTATATGATTGTCTATGTATTCACACATGTATCATGTTTCCGGTTAATACAATTCTAGCATGAATAATAAACATTTATCATGATATGAGGAAATAAATAATAACTTTATTATTGCCTCTAGGGCATATTTCCTTCAGTCTCCCACTTGCACTAGAGTCAATAATCTAGATTACATAGTAATGCTTCTAACACCCATGGAGCCTTGGTGCTGATCATGTTTTGCTCATGAGAGTGGCTTAGTCAACGGGTCTGCAACATTCAGATCCGTATGTATCTTGCAAATCTCTATGTCTCCCACTTGGACTTGGTCCCGAATGGAATTGAAGCGTCTCTTGATGTGCTTGGTCCTCTTGTGAAATCTGGATTCCTTTGCCAAGGCAATTGCACCAGTATTGTCACAGAAGATTTTCATTGGTCCCGATGCACTAGGTATGACACCTAGATCGGAAATGAACTCCTTCATCCAGACTCCTTCATTTGCTGCTTCCGAAGCAGCTATGTACTCCGCTTCACATGTAGATCCCGCCACGACGCTTTGTTTAGAACTGCACCAACTTACAGCTCCACCGTTTAATAAAAACACATATCCGGTTTGCGATTTAGAATCGTCCGGATCAGTGTCAAAGCTTGCATCGACGTAACCATTTACGACTAGCTCTTTGTCACCTCCATATACGAGAAACATATCCTTAGTCCTTTTCAGGTATTTCAGGATGTTCTTGACCGCTGTCCAGTGATCGATTCCTGGATTACTTTGGTACCTTCCTGCCAAGCTTATTGCTAAGCATACGTCAGGTCTGGTACACAGCATTGCATACATGATAGAGCCTATGGCTGAAGCATAGGGAACATCTTTCATTTTCTCTCTATCTTCTGCTGTGGTCGGTCATTGAGTTTGACTCAACTTCACACCTTGTAGTACGGGCAAGTACCCTTTCTTTGCCTGATCAATTTTGAACTTTTTCAAAATTTTATCAAGGTATGTGCTTTGTGAAAGTCCTATTAAGCGTCTTTATCTATCTCTATAGATCTTGATGCCCAATATGTAAGCAGCTTCACCAAGGTCTTTCATTGAAAAACTTTTATTCAAGTATCCCTTTATGCTATCCAGAAATTCTATATCATTTCCAATTAATAATATGTCATCTACATATAATATCAGAAATGCTACAGAGCTCCCACTCACTTTCTTGTAAATACAGGCTTCTCCAAAAGTCTGTATAAAACCATATGCTTTGATCACACTATCAAAGCGTTTATTCCAACTCCGAGATGCTTGCACCAGTCCATAAATGGAACGCTGGAGCTTGCACACTTTGTTAGCACCTTTTGGATCTACAAAACCTTCTGGTTGCATCATATACAACTCTTCTTCCAGAAATCCATTCAAGAATGCAGTTTTGACATCCATTTGCCAAATTTCATAATTATGAAATGAAGCAATAGCTAACATGATTCGGACAGACTTAAGCATCGCTACGGGTGAGAAAGTCTCATTGTAGTCAACCCCTTGAACTTGTCGAAAACCTTTCGCAACAAGTCGAGCTTCATAGACAGTTATATTACCATCAGCGTCAGTCTTCTTCTTAAAGATCCATTTATTCTCAATGGCTTGCCGATCATCGGGCAAGTCAACCAAAGTCCATACTTTGTTTTCATACATGGATCCCATCTCAGATTTCATGGCCTCTAGCCATTTTGCGGAATCTGGGCTCATCATCGCTTCCTCATAGTTCGTAGGTTCATCATGGTCAAGCAACATGACTTCTAGAATTGGATTACCGTACCACTCTGGTGCGGACCTTACTCTGGTAGACCTACGAGGTTCAGTAGAAACTTGATCTGAAGTTTCATGATCAATATCATTAGCTTCCTCACTAATTGGTGTAGTTGTCACAGGAACCGATTCTTGTGATGAACTACTTTCCAATAAGGGAGTAGATACAGTTATCTCATCAAGTTCTACTTTCCTCCCACTCACTTCTTTCGAGAGAAACTCCTTCTCTAGAAAGGATCCGATTTTAGCAACGAAAATCTTGCCCTCAGATCTGTGATAGAAGGTGTACCCAATAGTCTCTTTTGGGTATCCTATGAAGACACATTTCTCCGATTTGGGTTCGAGCTTATCTGGTTGAACTTTCTTCACATAAGCATCGCAACCCCAAACTTTAAGAAACGACAACTTTGGTTTCTTGCCAAACCACAGTTCATAAGGCGTCGTCTTAACGGATTTTGATGGTGCCCTATTTAACGTGAATGCGGCCGTCTCTAAAGCATAACCCCAAAACGATAGCGGTAAATCAGTAAGAGACATCATAGATCGCACCATATCTAGTAAAGTACGATTATGACGTTCGGACACACCATTTCGTTGTGGTGTTCCGAGTGGCGTGAGTTGTGAAACTATTCCGTATTGTTTCAAGTGTAGACCAAACTCGTAACTCAAATATTCTCCTCCACGATCAGATCGTAGAAAATTTATTTTCCTGTTACGATGATTTTCTACTTCACTCTGAAATTCTTTGAACTTTTCAAATGTTTCAGACTTGTGTTTCATCAAGTAGATATACCCATATCTGCTCAAATCATCTGTGAAGGTGAGAAAATAACGATACCCGCCGCGAGCCTCAACATTCATTGGACCACAAACATTAGTATGTATGATTTCCAACAAATCAGTTGCTCGCTCCATAGTTCCGGAGAACGGCGTTTTAGTCATCTTGCCCATGAGGCACGGTTCGCAAGTACCAAGTGATTCATAATCAAGTGATTCCAAAAGCCCATCAGTATGGAGTTTCTTCATGCGCTTTACACCGATATGACCTAAACGGAAGTGACACGAATAAGTTGCACTATCATTATTAACTCTGCATCTTTTGGTTTCAACACTATGAATATGTGTATCACTACTATCGAGATTCAATAAAAATAGACCACTCTTCAAGGGTGCATGACCATAAAAGATATTACTCATATAAATAGAACAACCATTATTCTCTGATTTAAATGAATAACCGTCTCGCATCAAACAAGATCCAGATATAATGTTCATGCTTAACGCTGGCACCAAATAACAATTATTTAGGTCTAAAACTAATCCCGATGGTAGATGTAGAGGTAGCGTGCCGACCGCGATCACATCGACTTTGGAACCATTTCCCACGCGCATCGTCACCTCGTCCTTAGCCAATCTTCGCTTAATCCGTAGTCCCTGTTTCGAGTTGCAAATATTAGCAACAGAACCAGTATCAAATACCCAGGTGCTACTGCGAGCATTAGTAAGGTACACATCAATAACATGTATATCACATATACCTTTGTTCACTTTGCCATCCTTCTTATCCGCCAAATACTTGGGGCAGTTCCGCTTCCAGTGTCCAGTCTGCTTGCAGTAGAAGCACTCAGTTTCAGGCTTAGGTCCAGTCTTCGGTTTCTTCTCTTGAGCAGCAACTTGCTTGCTATTCTTTTTGAAGTTCCCCTTCTTCTTCCCTTTGCCCTTTTTCTTGAAACTGGTGGTCTTGTTAACCATCAACACTTGATGCTCCGCGGCTTTTAGCAGCGCGAAGAGCTCGGGAATAGTCTTGTTCATCCCTTGCATATTATAGTTCATCATGAAGCTGTCAGGACCCCGACTCAATGTCACATCGATCTAGCCGGTAACACCTCATATCACTTTGCGGCCTCACGCACGGTATCCCACGGGTGTCGCCTTACCTTCGCCCAGGACCGTTTGCGCCTTTTGGCTCACGTATATGATAGTGTCGCTAGCATCCATATGATAAGGAGCCCGGGCTGACATGACTAGTCGTAAACCCAAAGTGGCACAGACTTACAGGGACAGGCATCCATGACCCAGCTTCGAACGTGTCGGTCATCAGCAAGTGGGTCCGGGCTGTAGCACTGGGCTAGCAGGACTCCGGTAAACCGGGCTGTAGCGGGCTAACAGGACTCCGGTACTCAATGCGTGACATTTCCCCGAAGGGACAGACACCGGAACGAAGAAGGACACATGCCGGCCAGCCTAAGTGTTCCAGAGCAGTAGCAAGCTACCATGGCTCAGCGGTAACACTAGGAGACATTTCCCGGTAAGAGAGGCTACTGAAGATAAACAACTAGATAGTCAGATCCCACACATACCAAGCATTTCAATCATACACACAATATGCTCGATATGTGCAAATACAACGAAGCATCACAACATGACTCTACGACACAAGTACTTTATTTAAGGCTCAGGGAGCCATACATAACATACACAAAGGTACGGGTCTCACGACCCAACATACAAGTCATACAGTCATACAAACCAACAGCGGAAGTAACTTGTCTGAGTACAGACAACTAGTAAAATAAAAGAGGCTTGGAAAGCCTAGCTATACTACGTGGTCCTTCACAAGCTCAGGGTCACCACCTGGGTCTTTAGCCTACTCGTTGATGTCAACGTCTACATAGAACCCATCAGAAGGGGTTGCAGCGTCTTCTGTAAAAATGTAGATTAAAGCAACATGAGTACAAGGGTACTCAGCAAGACTTACATCAGATCCTACATACATGCATGTTATCAAGAAGGGTTGGTGGAGTTATTGCAGCAAGCCAGCTTTGACTCTTGGCTAGGCTATCCTACGATACTCCAACTTGAAATGGTTTTGCGCACACGAGTCCACTACTCACCAATTCAATACACTACCGAGGATCCGCCTCCGTCTTCCTACGGAAGAGCCATCCTCGGCACTCACACTTATCTTGAGGCTTTTAGCAGTTTCCATTTACTTGTCTATGAACTGTATAGGCAACCAAGTAGTCCTTTACCGCGGACGCGGCTATTCGAATAGATTATGATAACCCTGCAGGGGTGTACTTCTTCATACATGTTTCCACCACTTAGCGTCTGCACACGACATGTGCTCGGCAGACTTCAAGCGAAAGCCGACGTGGGTGTAGACCACGACCTACCTAAACACTTAAGCCTCTAGTCCAGGTTTATCGCCTATTCAGGTTCCATCCACAGGGAGTCCGGCCGAGGTTTCCCATACGGCCCCGAACGATGTGAACAGGGTTCCCGAGATACCTAACGGGTATTCGGTACACCCGGCCACGTACCTACCGCATCACAGCCCACCCCTACGGTCAACGCTGTCCACGGCCTCCAGTAGGCTACAAACACCAGAAACTACTTGCAACTCCTGGACAGAGAGCTAGGGTGAATAAGAAGTCGAGCGGGGTCATATTTCAGGGCCCAATGCATGGTAGTAGCTGTGTCTTAAATCACACATACAGATCTCAGTGCTTAAGGTCGGCTTCAATGAAACAACCCACCATGTACTCCTACATGGCCTCTCATCGATACCTTTACCAAATCGTGTTCACCACACCACTCTCATTACCGACATAATCATTTCACTCTAGCCCATCACCCAGATGAACCAGACCTGACACGACTCTAAGCATAGCAGGCATAGCAAGGTAGGAACAACACATACATAGGGCTCAATCAACTCCTACACATGCTAGTGGGTTTCATCTAGTTACTGTGGCAATGACAGGTCATGCAGAGGAAATGGGTTCAACTACCGTAGCACACAGCAGTTTGAATCGCGTTGTCTTAATGCAGTAAAAGAGAGCAGGAGCGAGAACATGGGATTGTATCGATATGATCAAATGGTTGGTTGCTTGCCTGATGGTTCGATGCACTGATACGGTTCTTCGTTAGGGTAATCACGGTACTCCTCGGAGGCAGACCTGTCGCAAAGGACACTGATACACAACCATCACCAAACAATGTGCAACAATATGATGCATGCATGAAACATAGCAATATGAGTGTGTTGGGCTAATGCAACTAAAACCAGAAGGGTTTGAACAAATTTGAATCATAGATTCAAATTTCAAACTCAAACATGGCCTCTTAAAGTGCTTTTCCTTGTTCTGCTTGAAACATCAATTTAACTTTTTTGATCATGCATGAAAATAGTACAGATGGATAGATTGGATTTTTCTGATCGTTTTTCATATATAATTTGTCCAATTTGGAGTTACAGAATAAAAGTTATGAATTTTTGAAGTTTAAATAATATTCTGGAATTTCCTGATTTAAATTAAATCCAGAAATTATAGTTATTGCGCCAGCATGACGTCAGCATGACGTCAGTAGTCAACTGCGGCTGGCTGGGGTCAAACCTGACGTGTGGGGGCCACACGTCAGTGACAGGGGGGGTTTAACAGGGTTAAATTAATCCTAATTAGGGATTAGTGGCGCTGGGGCCCACTGGTCAGTGTCAGGGGGTTAACTAACAGTGGTTAGCGCTAATCCTAATTAGCTACAGGGCTGGGCCCACCTGTCAGGGACTCAGGGGGGTCCTGCCGTGGTCAAAGTGGGTCAAACCCACCGGCGACGTGACGGCGATGCAGGGCTTCCGGAGGCCCGTGGAGCGGTGGGGAGGAAGAGGGGGTTGTGGCGGAGCTTCTGAGCTAGTCGGGGGAGCGAGGGGTGGCCGGAGACGGCTGCTATGGCGAACGGCGGCGACGGTGGTGTTCGGCCGTGTGAGAGAGAGAGCGAGGGAGAGGAGGGAAGAGCCAAGGGCGAGTGAGAGAGAGCAGGGGGGAGGCGTGGCGTCGTCCGGGGCATCGAGCGAGGAGGGGAGGGCAGGCAGGCAGGGAGAGAGGTGGCGTGGCGCGGTGGCGCGCGCGCGCGCCGGCCACACTCCCCTCCCTCTGTCGAGGACGAAGACGACAGAGGAGGGAGGTGGGCTGGGTCGGCTGCTGGCTGGGCCGGCCAGCTGGCTGGGCTGCACAGGGAGGAGCCCAGGTAAGCTTCTCCCTTTTATTTTTTTCTGTTTTCTAATTTCTGACATTTGTTTTGATTTAAATAATATATTAAATCATTTATTTAACTTATGCCAATTTTTGCAGGGGCTAGATATATTATTTCAGAGCTCCTTTATAAATGGCATAATATTTGGACATATATTAATATATATAATTAATATATTTCCAAAGCAAATATTTATGCATTAATTCCAAATGCCCAAAATAAATACCTATGAGCTCTTAAAAATATTGGTTTGATTATTATCTCTGTCCAATATTTTCAGAGAGCAACATGAGCATTTTCTTGGACCCTTTTGGAGAAATTTTTATTTGGGTCATTTTCAAAATGATTCTGAGGGTTTCACAAATCCCCATTTCAAGTTAAAAGGAATTTTAAACATGATGCACACACTCTGATGCATGACTAGCTAGGGTGTGACAACTCACCCCCACTCAAAAGAATCTCGTCCCGAGATTTGGGTTCCTCCGGGAAGAAGGCGGGGTACTCGAGTCGAAGACGATCCTCCCTTTCCCAAGTTGCTTCATCCTCAGAATGGTGCGACCATTGTACTTTGAGGAACTTGATGTTCTGGCGTCGAGTGGTACGCTCGGCCTGATCGAGGATACGAATGGGGTACTCTCGATATGTAAGATTATCCTGGAGATCAAGCGTTTCGTGGTCCACTTCACGGATAGGATCCGAGAAGCAACGCCTGAGTTGAGAAACGTGGAAGACATCATGGACTCTGGAGAGATGCGGAGGTAGTTCCAACTGGTAGGCAACTTCTCCTCGTTTGGCGAGAATGCGAAAAGGTCCAATGTAATGAGGAGCCAATTTGCCTTTGATACCGAAACGATGGGTTCCCTTCAGAGGGGTGACCCGAAGATAAGCCTTCTCGTCAACCTCGAAAGTCATAGCCTTATGTTTTCGGTCATATTGACTCTTTTGACGAGATTGGGCTGTTTTCAACTTTTCACGAACGATGCGAACTTGTTCTTCTGCTTCCTGAATCATATCCGGGCCAAAGAATTGTCTTTCCTCGGTCTCTGACCAGTTAAGGGGTGTTCGACACCGTCGTCCATAGAGAACTTCAAAAGGGGCTTTACCCAAGCTAGATTGATAGCTGTTGTTATAAGCGAATTCGGCAAATGGAAGGCACTTCTCCCAATCCATTCCGAATGAGATAACAGAGGCTCGAAGCATGTCTTCTAGAATCTGGTTGACGCGTTCCACTTGACCGCTCGACTGAGGGTGGAAGGCGGTGCTAAAGGAGAGACGGGTTCCCATAGCATTCTGGAAACTTTCCCAAAATCGAGAGGTGAAAAGACTTCCTCGATCTGAGTTAATTTCCAAAGGAACACCATGGAGGGACACTATTCGGGAGATGTATAAGTCTGCCAGCTGACTAGCGGTTATACTCTCTCGAACAGGTAGGAAATGTGCTACTTTGGAAACACGATCGACCACGACGAAAATAGCATTATTCCCTCTCTTGGTCCTGGGAAAACCGGTAATGAAATCCATACCAATTTTATCCCATTTCCATTCAGGAATAGCTAGGGGTTGAAGGGTGCCAGCAGGCCGTTGATGCTCTGCTTTTACACGACGACAGACGTCGCAATTTGCAATATACTGAGCAATTTCTCTCTTCATCCTAGTCCACCAGAACCTCTGGCGTAGGTCCTGATACATCTTAGTACTACCGGGATGAATGGTGAGAGGAGATTCATGAGCTTCCTTAAGGATCAAACGCCTCAGGTTTCGCACTTTGGGAACCACTAGTCGATTCCCAAAGTATACGACCCCTTGATCATTAATGGAGAAGCAATTCGCAATTCCTTTCTGAATGTTTCTCTTGATGCGGGAGATTCCCGGATCTACCTTCTGTGCCTTGATAATCTGATCCGTAAGGGTAGGTTTTGCCACCAAGGTGGAAAGAAAACCTTGAGGTACAATGTGAAGGTTAAGCTTCCGAAATTCCTCATGGAGAAGCGGTTGACTTTGTTGTAACATCAGGTTGTTACAATAAGATTTACGACTTAGCGCATCAGCCATGACGTTGGCTTTCCCTGGGGTGTAGGTTATTCCTAGGTCGAAGTCTGTGATCAATTCAACCCAACGTCTTTGCCTGAGATTCAGATCCGGTTGGGTGAAGATGTACTTCAAACTTTGGTGATCAGTGAATATTTCACAACGATTACCGAGGAGGTAATGTCGCCAGGTCTTAAGTGCATAGACTACGGCTGCAAGCTCTAGATCATGAGTAGGATAATTCTCCTCATGTGGGTGCAATTGCCGTGAAGCGTAGGCAATTACGTGTCGATCTTGCATGAGAATGCAACCTAGTCCTTGTCGCGAGGCGTCGCAGTAGATAACAAAGTCCTTGGAGAAGTCTGGCGGTACCAGTACGGGAGCAGAAGTCAGGCGTCTTTTCAGTTCCTGAAAGCTGTGCTCACATTGTGGAGTCCACTCGAACTTCTTATCTTTCTTGAGGAGTTCGGTTAGAGGTTTAGCAACCTTGGAGAAGTTCTCGACAAAGCGACGACAATAGCTCGCTAAGCCCAGAAAACTCCGAACTTGCTTGACCGATTCAGGTGGAGTCCAATTAAGGACGGCTTGAACTCGCTCAGGGTTAACAGCAGTACCTTTACCAGATATTACATGACCCAGATAGGTCACTTCTGACAGCCAGAATTCACATTTAGAAAATTTGGCATAAAGGCGATGCTCTCGAAGTTTCTTCAACACTAGCCTTAGATGTTCGGCATGTTCTTCCTCGTTCTTGGAGTAGATGAGTATATCATCGAGGTAAACCACGACGAATTTATCCAAATACTCCATGAAGATTGAGTTCATTAACCGAGAAAAGGTGGCTGGAGCGTTGGTTAATCCGAAGGACATGACGGTGTACTCGTATTGGCCATAACGAGTAACAAAGGCCGTTTTAGGAATGTCCCCGTTTCTGATTTTGATTTGATGGTAGCCCAACCTCAAATCCATCTTGGAGAAGACTGAGGATCCAGCGAGCTGATCATACAGGTCGTTGATCCTGGGAAGTGGATATTTGTTCTTGATTGTGACCAAATTGACAGGTCGGTAATCTACAACCATCCGGTCCGTACCATCCTTCTTCTTGACGAATAGGACGGGGCAAGCCCACGGAGATGAACTAGGTCGGATGAAACCCTTTTTCAAGGACTCATCGAGTTGTTTCTTAAGCTCGGCTAGTTCTAGGGGTGCCATCTTATAAGGTCTTCTAGCAATCGGAACGGTTCCTGGGATGAGGTCTATTACGAACTCAACATCCCTGTCAGGTGGAACACCTGGCAATTCCTCTGGGAAGACATCCGGGAAGTCACGGACTACCGGAACATCCTCAAGGTCTGGCAAAGGGCTGGCGTTAAGAGAATATAATTGTCGCTCGGCTAACCGGGTCAAGACATTGACTATCTTGCCCGAAGGATGAGTGAGTTGGACAGTCCTAGAGAAGCAATCAATTTTGGCATGATGAGCTGACATCCAGTCCATACCCAAAATGATATTAATATCTGAAAATTTGAGAGCTATCAAAGATGCAAGGAAAACAAGTCTGTCGACTTGGATTTCATTTCCATAACTTACCCTGGAGGTCTGCCATCTAGAACCGGGAGTAGAAATTTCCATAGTGGATGGCATGTCACAGAATGCGGTGTTATGCAAACGAGCATAGTTCTCGGATATAAATGAATGAGAGGCTCCTGTATCGAAAAGAACAGATGCCGGGTGGCAATTAACAAGGAGCGTACCGAGAACGACGTTGGGATCCTCTTGAGCTTCTTCGGCAGAGATACAGTTGACATGGCCACGTGTAGTGGTGGCCGGCTTGGCGTGGAACACTTTTCCTATCGGCTTGCCACGGCCAACAGCTTTAGCAGATTGGTTGGGGTTGGTTTGGGGACACTCACGCATATAGTGGCCAGATTCCCCACACTTGAAACAAGTCACGGAACTGGTACGTGGAGGAGCATTGTTGGTTGGACCCCCATAGGGCTTGGTTGGTGCAAACTGTTGAACGGGGCGAGGCGCCTGGAAGGATGGCCTCGGTGTGAACCTAGGTGGCAGGGCAGTGTTGGGCACCCACACGCGGCGCTTCTGAGGACCCGCACCGGATGAGGAACCCATGTCACGGCCATGCTTGCGTGTTGCGTCATAATCAGTCTGACCAGTCTCAGCACTGATGGCCTTGTTAACAAGCTTCTGAAAAGATGTGCACTCATGCAGACGGAGGTCGCGGCGAAGCTCAGGACTAAGTCCCTTACGGAACCTTGCTTGCTTCTTGGCATCAGTAGAAACTTCCTCAGTTGCATATCGTGCGAGGTTACCAAACTCCCTGCTGTAAGCATCCACAGAGAGTCGGCCCTGAGTGAAACTGCAAAATTCCTCACGTTTACGGTCCATGAGACCCTCCGGAATGTGATGTTCACGGAAAGCCTCGCTGAATTCAGCCCAAATGGTGACATGGCCCGCTGGGCGCATAGCTCCATAATTCTCCCACCATAGACTGGCGGGGCCTTCAAGATGATATGCAGCAAAGGTGACCTTGTCAGCCTCAGCCACCAGCGCGGAACGCAGCTTGTGGGAGATACTGCGAAGCCAGTCATCAGCGTCGAGAGGCTCGACGGAGTGGTGGAACGTGGGTGGATGTAACTTGATAAAATCACTGAGTGACACCACGTTAGTCCTCTGATGGTGTGCTGTGTTCTGTTCAATACGCTCCAACAAACGGTTGGTCTCCCACTTGTTTCTTTCAGCTTCCATCATAACCTCGGGTAGGGAAGGAGGATGAGGCAGATTTGCATTCCTGACTTCACTGCCTTCGGCCTGCTCTTGAGGAGCAGGGTTAGTGCGCGTGTTGACCATCCTAGGTAAACAAGACAATGATTTAGTCAGGATGATAAAATTCCGACATAGGATACAGAATGTAAGGAATAACTCGGAATGCAAGATGATCATCCGTATGACATGGTAGATACAGAAACTGCTTCTTTATTCCATCGTCATACACACCATACAGGGTTTAGTACAAGACCAAACAAAGTACTATTACGGTGAAAAGAGGATTACATCTCATCGGAGGCATTCCCAGCTCCTATACATTATTTTTCTACACCTCCGGAAGGCGATACAGTTAGGTCATATCCCACGAGTCACGCAGGACGATAAACGACACAGCTAACACGAACTAGTGATACTACCACTAACTCAGACCGATCCGTAGTAGTCCTCGTAGAAGTCACCTCCATAGCCTGGAAGCTCAATATGATCATCCGGAAACAGACTATCTCGCGGAGCTTGTGGACCATAGGGGCTAGGATGAGGTCTTGGATCAACAGATGGTGGCCTGCGGGGACCGCGAGGTGGGGTGATGCCTCCTACATCACGCCAACCCATCACGTCTGGCAGAGCAGATCTCACAGGATAGAGATCGCGCATATCCGAATATCCAGCTTGCACCGCCGGTGCAAACCGAGTCAATGTGGCGCAGTGGTCAGCACGGGTATTGAAGAGCTCTAACCTCAAGGCCCGATTTTCACGGTCCTTATCCTCGAGCATCTCAGCAGTGGTGCGAGTCCGTGAATCCTCCTGGGTGGGGTCAGCATAGATAGCCTGGAGATACCCTTGTGCTCCCGGAAGTGATCCTGGCATATACCGGAAATCAGAGTCCCGAAATAGGCCAGACCTGACTCGCATGATGGTCATCATAGAGTAGGCGGCGTCCTGCACAGCCATCTCAATAGTAACCCCGAGTCCATAGGAGCAGTGAAGGGGCTCGGTGGACCCAGGATAGGATGGAAATATCCTGACAGTGCAGAGATACTGGCTTTGATTAAAGTCTCGGAATTGCTCTTCGACCGTGTACTCAGGATACCAACGGTATCC